>NW_020172982.1:2822953-2888844 GCF_003031525.2 Neophocaena asiaeorientalis asiaeorientalis | reverse complement strand
ATATATATATATATATATATATATATATATATATATATATATGTATAACTGAATCACTGTGCTGTACAGCAGAAATTAACACAACATTGTAAATCAACTATACTTCAATTTTAAAAAAGAGTGAGGCTCCTCTTCCTTCATATTTTATACTCTTCCTTCATGATGATAATTCCATAAAGAGATGAATCTAAATGGAGTTATTCCAGTTTTCTTTCCTGAGGTGAGCCTTCTCCCTAGAGTTTATGGTGTATGTACTCGTGAGTATCGTATCTTGGGATTAGGCTGAAGAATTAGCCACCCTGTGCAGTGTCACAAAGAAAACACAAGCCAGAGAGGGGAGGAGAGACATAAAAATCAGAGGCCCTCAAACAAAAGGACAGAAAGGACAGAATACAGAAGAATGTTCATGAGTATTAAGAAGTTAGTTTTGTGTTTCAAAGTAGAGCTCATGAAGAAGCTGTCTTAAACAGTAATTTGACAAATTTTAATTCAGCTAATGCTTACTGACTGAGAACTTGCATGTGTCATGTGCCAGACGGCAGAGGAAGACAGATAAAAGGATACAACCCTTTTCCTTGTGGTAATTTCAATTTAGCAGGAGAGGATGGTGTGACCTAATAGAGGAAAATTAAATATGTATTCCTGGTGAGAAGAAAGTGAATGAGTCATTTTCTTCCAGGTATTTTCCACACCTTTCCAGGTCATTTTTAAAAATTCAATGAGGAAAACCTATATCCACAAAAGTTTTTAATAATATACAATGACTGAAAACAATCCAGATACCCATGAACAGGTAAATGAATAAGCAAACTGTGACACAGTGGACCACTCCTCAGCCATAAAAAGAATGAACAAATGATATGTGTAAAACATGGATGAATCTCAGAAACATTATGTTAGAGAATGAAGCCAGATATAAAACATTGCATATTGTATGACTCACTCTACATAAAGTTCAAGGGAAGCTAAGACTAATCTATGGTGTTAGAAATTAGAACACTGATCATTTATGTTGATGGGGGGTTGGCTGGAAGGAGCATGTAGGAACCGTCTGGAGTGATGAAAAAGCCTTCATTTTGATAAAGGTGGTAGTTACCAGAGTATATACATTTACTAAAATTCATTTAAGATTTGTACATTTCACTACATGTAGATTTTATCCTTCCCAAATGAAAAACGTGTAGTTATGTTTGTTAGGGACTGGCAAGTTTGCTTTTGAATTTGAATTTATCGGCAGATTTTCTTGAACCTATTTTTTTTTAAAATAATAGAAAACAAAAAATCAGGGACCTATTCCCCTCCTAACTATGTTACAAGTCACACCTTTAGTTCTTTCATTGTAATTTCTTCCTCACAGAGTTATTTAAATAATTACATGATATAATGTCTACAAAGCACCTAATGCAATATGTACTTAATAATGATTAGCTACTATTACCATTGCAATAGGGATTTATATATAATGTTCATAAAGAAGGGAAGAGGCAGGTAGAGTTTACCTTGCAGAAGATCAAATGACATGTATGGAGATAGTAAGGCAGCCATTATACAAGGGGTGGGGGTTAAATTGTTAATTTGTGAGCAATTGAAAGGTCAAGACAGGGAATTTTCATTTGATTTGAGAAACAGTTGAAACTATTAGTTCACAGAAGTAGATTAAGGCAATAGTGCATATAAAGTATGGTTCTGATTGTGTAAGGAAATTTTAATATTATCCTGACTGGGTAAGACCTTGTGCTTTATAGATAGCCGGATGATTGATCAAAGAAAGACCTATGAGGAAAAGAAGGTGTGTAGAAAATGCTTTGAAATTAAAAGTTTTCCTCTTTTACTGTGGATCTGAAAAAGAAGCTACCTTTCTATGAAATGTATCAATAGTATGTGAGAAGTGGCAGCAGGTGAGAGTAAAAAAAGACATGAAAAATCCAAAAGGAGGGAGAATGCCAAGTTTGTTATCATAAGAAAATTTTGTCCACAGTGGAAATGTTTAGGTGGAATAACAGTTTGGATTTAGAATATTTTTATTCATATGTTATCAAAATGCTTCCATAGTATGACTTCTGCCTGGAATAGTCCATCTCAGGGGCTCTCAATGGAAAGGACATAGAATTTGGAGTCAGACATTCCTGGGGGTGAAGTCAAGCTTGAATAATTGCTTAACCTCTTTGAACCTCAATTTCCTCATGGGACAAAATGGGGTAATAATAACATCCTCATGAGATTTGTCTTGAGGACTAAACCAGATGATGTATTTGAAATGCCAGAATAGGCATCTTCTACATATTAGTAGTATTCTGTCAAATAATGATAATTTCAGAATCAATATCATTGAGAATGGGAATATCCTTTTAGTTTCATCATGCCCATTATTCCTAGCATGTAAATTGAACATTTAATTCTTCTCTCCTTCAACGGAATGATGGAATTTCCTCTTTTCAATTCTATTGTATATCTCATCACCCCTCGGCTTACTGTAAAAAAAAAAAAATGTGCTGAGTTAAAGGACAGTGAGAGTGCATGTTAGGGCAGGATTCACTGTGATTTGTTAAAAGATCCATGAAATGCGATCAGTGACCATCTAGTAATTCTTGTTTTGTTTCTTTTTTTATGAGAGAGCTGGGTCTATAATGGAATATTTTTCCTTTCTCAGACTCTGCCTGAAAATTTGCTCTGTTAACATATCATGTTGTGAAGTTGCAACTTTTGCTTTAAAAACCCCTTTTTTTAAAATGAAAATCAGCCAAGCCATGTAAAAGGTACACTTTCCTTGAAGAGAAAGAAAAAAATCTCTTAGATTTATTTGCTTTTAGCTTAAAAACAAAATTCCATCCTATTAAAATATCTTGATGTGTTATGAATGTAGTAGTCCTCAAATTTTTATCTGAATCAAATGTCTGAGTTTGCTAATCTCTTCACTGTTTTCTAAAGGTTGTCTACTTTTCTGCTGAAATAATAAATGGGTAAATATCATATGTTAGATGCTTGCATCTTTAATATGCCAGCACCTTCTGTCCTAGAGGCATATTGTGCCAGATGGAATGTTTCATAAACACTACAACAAACAAATTACATTAGATACCCTGGCTCACACAGTGACACACAGCACCTTGATATAACTCAATTTTGTCTTTGCCTACTTCTCAACCGTTGCATTTTAAATCATCACTGGGATAGTACAAACTATCACGTCTGAATAGAATGATAAATCTGCCCACTACGTTTATAAAGCATTCAGCCTCTATTAATTTCTTCATAGCAATACTTATGCTAATAGTCAAACCTTAGAATGACAAAGTAAGATTATTTTTCCCACAAAATTATTTTTAAAAGGGCAGTATCTCTTTCTATGGGTATTCTAAGTATTATGAAAGGAAACAATTGAAAGAAATTTGAATCATTGTTTCAGTATTTACAGTTGAGCAAATGAATTAATGTAGACATGTTTAAAATGGATTTTTTAAAGAAATTATTAAGTTGAAGGTTGAAGAAAAGATAAATAATTCCTATCACAAACTAATACAACTCTTTGGTACTTAAAGAAGGAATATGTTTATTTTCAATATATAAATAGAAGAGTGACAGAACACATAGGAGAAAATAGCAATTAGGTAGATAGATGATACATAGGAAGATAGATTGATATAGATAAAAGGATAGGTCATGGATGGATGGATAGATGGATGGATGGATGGATGGATGGATAGACAGATGGGTGGATAGGTGGATAAATAGTTGGAACTCACCTAATACTAGGAAGTCAAGAACAATATTTATTTCTTCAGTCTGAATAATAAAATACGTCCTTGAATAGTCTAAGTGCTTAAATTAAACAAGCACATCTAGTTTAAAAGTTTTATTATAGATGCTGTTTCAGAGATGAATTACCATCACAAGTGGCCGGCGTTAGAATAAAATACTTTACAAAATGATCTGTTTACTACAAAGATGGAGTTTGAACATCCCACTTTTTTTCACAAAGACCTTCTTGTCCACAGTTGCCTGCCCTCTTAACTTCCGGGGGCTTGTCTGGAGGCCTGTCTCTGAATCCCAAGGATTCACAGCATGTCCCCCCTCCCCCCGCCTTGCCACTATGAGGAGGTTTCTATATGAATATGTTTCCATTCCTAAGACAAGGTGATAATTATCTTCTTCACGATGTGGCTTGCCTTTAGAATCTAGTTTATTGTGCAATTTAACAGAAACCAAGGAAAGCTTAGGAACTGCCTCGTGAATTCATGGATTAAAATCATTGTCTTAATTGGAAGCTCCTTAATCTCATGAAGGAAACAATGAAACTTGTAGCTGCATGGCAAAGTAAAGAAATTGACAGCTGTTTTTTCAATTAGTGCACTAAAATACAACTTCAATAGGCTAGCGATGGCGAGTTATTTAAAACATAAAAGCACCAGTAAACTATGTAAATCAGGAATTGCATAAATCATAATAAAATTCCTAAAATTCTCTCCCTTTTGAAAAAATAATTTTTCACTAAGCATACAGTTTGAAATGCGTGATCAAAGAGAATATATTATGCAAATGAATCCAGCCAATGATTTAGCAAACTATCTTTTTTTTAAAACACCTTTGATAAATCATGACTGTTCTCTGTGTTGAATCAGTTAGCTATTTGAGAAAGAAAATATATATGATTAACTTAAACTTTAGTTATCATAGTTTAACATGACCACCATTTAGAACAAAACAGTTATCCGATTTGATTGATAATGGATCCCTTCTTTAATGTTTTCTATTATAAAATTTACCATAAAATTTTTTTAAAAATTACTGAAACATAAAAGAAAAACACTCATAACCTTAACAGCCTAACATACATTTTGTATTTTTTCGATCTTATTTACTATTCAGTTTTAGTTTTGAACATACTGTTTATACACAGATGCTTTTCTTATTTTCTGTTATAAAGTCAGCATTTTGAGCTTATTAGTCTTTGTAATTCTCAATTTTAATGGTTGAAAAATATTCCATTCTGTGGTTTTAAACCATTCCTTTATTATTGGAACTGGGCACTTTCTTATCTGTATATTTTCTTGTAATTTGAATAGAACTACCACTTTAATAATGGCTACAAGAAGTGGAATTACTAGTTTGAAGCAAAAGAACTTGAAATTTTTCTTACATTTTTGGTTTTGCCTAATTCTTGTTAGACCTTGAATAAAAGATTTTTAATAAACTTTAAAAAAAATTTTTAAACAATGATCAACTCTATCAAACAATTCTGATTGACCCAATTGGATAACTGATAAATGACCACTTGATTGTATAATGCAGAGGTCTTCTGTGCCCTTGGTAAAAGCAGCCTCAGTGGAGTGGCAAGTATACAAGTCTGAATGTAGTGGGAACAAGAGGGCATGGGAGGAGAGGAAAGAGAAACTGCCCTCAAAAACTCTTTTTGAGAAATGTTGCTTAAAAATAGCAGAGAAATGGGGCAGAAACTTTTAAGGGATATAGAATCAAGGAAGATTTCTTTAAGGTGGTATGTATTTGTATACTAATAGAAATAAACCATGAAATAAATAAAATAGAAGAGAGCAGTGACCTTGGGTATACTGAAGTAGATGGGTTCCACGACTTAAGTGAATGTGTTGGCCTTAGATAGAAAAAAAAGTGTAATTTGTTCCTCGACTTTCAGGCAGAGTATATGGGTCTTGATGTTGGTAGATATAAAATATATATATATATTTTTTTATTGGAGAAAAAATGCTTTACAATGTTGTGTTAGTTTCTGCTGTACAATGAAGTGAATCAGCTATATGTATACCCATACCCCCTCCCTCTTGGACCTCCCTTACCCCCCATCCCAACCCATCTAGGTTGTCACAGAGCACTGAGCTGAACTCCCTGTGCTGTACAGCATGTTCCCACTAGCTATCTATTTTACACATTTTAAAAATACATAAATGGAACAATATTATTGTTAAGGTGTTCTTTCTAAAAGTCTTCCCCAAAAAGCTTATGAAAACTCTGGAGTCACAGGAAACTGAATTGGACCCTTCCTCTTACTCATGACCCATGGCAAACTGCTTACATTTTCTTGGCCTTGGTTTTATCAAGTGTACAGATACACTGATCTAAGTGTATTAGATCAAACTTTTGAGAGTTTTGTTTGAATATTAAACAATAAATTGCTGGGAATTCCCTTGCGGTCCAGTGGTGAGGACTCCGAGCTTCCACTGCAGGGGGCACAGTTTCGATTCCTGGTCAGGGAACTAAGATCCTGCATCCAAAGGCCACTTGGTGTGGCAAAAGAAATTTCATGGAAAGTACTTAGTACAGTAAAGTCTGGATAGTATTATCAATTCCTTAAAAGTTGATGTTGATATTGATAACCTCTACTCAGTTCTTCAATAAATAAATTCATGAAGTTTCATGTTTAAAAATATTTATCCAAAAACACATGATCATCAAGTCAATATAATTCAGCTAAAATGTGCTGACTGAAAGGTCTCAGACGGGCTGGGCTTTTGTTCCCCCTGGAATTGGCCAGTGGTTTGGGCATCATACAAACTCTCTGGATCAGATATCTGTATGATTGATTGAATTGGCCAGGTAGTCAATCTGAATTGGCTCTTGAGACAGTATTTATCAAACAGACGTGTCTCTAGGCATTCACATCTCACACTCCCACAATGACATGAGGATGTAATGTGCTCTTCTCAAGCTTTAATTTGGCAAGGAATCTCTACCTCTGCAAGCAAGGATGTGACAGCTGTCTGAGGAGGCACACCATGTACGGGAGAAGTTATACAACTGCACAGACAGGGCTTTGCTCTGTCATTACCATCATCATTTATTATTTATCAGAGTGTCCACAATGTGCGTTGTACTTTACAGGCTGCAGGCATCACTGTACCTCAGAAGAGAGAAGGAGATGAAAGTCAGCACATGCCAAAGAGGAAACAAACACCCGCCTCCATCAAATGTTCATGTAATATTTAGAAAGATGCTACTTACTTCTGAGTCTTGAGATGGTACACCCTGGTGGGAAACTTCCTATCCTGTAATCACAGGCCTTCAAAAGGAGAAGAAACAAAGGTGAGATTGAGAATCTTTTTTAAACAATGATCCTGCTGTCAAGATAAAGTTGAAGGCTATTTTGACGGGATGCTCTCTTTCTCTTTTTCCCTAGAGAAAAAGTGAAGAAGGTAGATACAAAGCCTTATATTTCAAGTGCCACATTTAAAATGTTAAATTTCTCCTAGAGCTCATTCATTTCTGGGAGGTTACAGCAGAGTAATAGCAAACAATCTGTACCGAAGCAAAGATTTCTATTTGGATGTGAGTCAATACTATCAGCAATTCTAACTTGATTTTATACTTCTACTTTAACAAGTTATTAGTTTTTGATTGTAAAACTAATAGGAGAAATTATATAAAATATAAAATGTATAAAGAATATAATAAAAGTCAATTTCTTAAATTCACCACATTTAACATTTTGGGTGCTACATTTCCATTCTGTCATTTTTCCATTTAGGAAAGATTTTCCTTATGAAACTTTAAATTTTCTTTCTGTCATTAAAATGTAAGTACTTTCTCATTAAATATTCTAACAAATGATTTCTATTATTCTTTAAAATAGGTAATTAATAAAAATTCTTTATGATAGATAACTAGAAAATATATTCCTGGCACAAAAAGGCATGCCCATTTAAAATTTTGATGGATACCAACTAATGCATTTTTTTACAGTTATTACCTATATTGGCTATATTTCCCCTGTTGTACCACATCCTTGAACTTATCTTACACCCAACAGTTTGTACCTCCAACTCCCCACCCCTATATTGCCCCTCCCCCTAACCCCACTGGTAACCACTAGTTTGTTCTCTATATCTGTGTCTGCTTCTTTTTTGTTATTTTCACTAGTTTGTTGTAGTTTTTAGATTCCACATATAAGTGATATCATACAGTATTTGTCTTTCTCTGTCTGACTTGTTTCACTTAGCATAATGCCCTCCAGTCCACCCATATTGCTGCAAATGGCATTGTTTCATTTTTTATGGCTGAGTTGTATTACATTGTAGGTATGTATGTACCACCACTTCTTCAACCATTCATTGGTTGATGGACAGTTGGGTTGCTTCCATGTCTTGGCTATCATAAATAATGCTGCTATGAATATTGGAGTGCATGTGCCTTTTTGAATCAGGGTTTTTTTTTTCAGATAATACCAAGGAATGGAATTGCTAGGTCATATGGTATTTCTATTTTTAGCTTTTTGAGGCACCTCCACAGTTTTCCACAGTGGCTGTACCAATTTACATTCCCACCAACAGTGTACAAGTGTTTCCTTTTCTCCACATCCTTGCCAACGTTTATTACTTGTAGGCATTTTGATGATAGCCATTCTCACAGATGTGAGGTGATATCTTATTGTGTTTTTGATTTGCATTTCTCTGATGATGAGCAATGTTGAGCATTTTTAAATGTGCTTGTGGATCATCTGCATTTCCTTTTTGGAAAAATATCTATTCAGTTCTATTGCCCATTTTTTAAATTGGGTTGTTTGATGTTGAATTGTATGAGCTGTTGGATATTGGATATTAATCCCTTAACAGTCATATCATTTGCAAATATTTTCTCCCATTCAGTAGGTTGTCTTTTTGTTCTGTTTTGCTGTGCAAAATGTTTTAAGTTTAATTTGGTGCCATTTATTTATTTTTGCTTTTATTTCCTTTACTTTAGTAGATGGATCCAAAAAGATATTGCTGTGACTTATGTCAAAGAATGTTCTGCCTATGTTTTCCTCTAGAAATTTTATAGTATCCAATCTTACATTTAGGTCTTTAATCCATTTTGAGTTTATTTTTGTATATGGAGTTAGAAAATGTTCTAATTTCATTATTTTATATGTAGCTGCGCAGTTTTCTCAGTACCACTTATTGAAAAGAGTATCTTATCTCCATTGTATAGTCTTGCCTCCTTTGTCATAGATTAATTGACCATAGGTGGGTGGGTTTATTTCTGGGCTTTCTATCCTGTTCCATTGATCTACATGTCTGTTTCTGTGGCAGTACCATGCTGTTTTGTTACTGTAGCTTTTTAGTATAGTCTGAAGTCAGGAAGCATGATTCCTACAGCTCTGTTCTTCTTTCTCAAGATTGGTTTGGCTATTTGGGGTCCTTTGTGTTTCCATACAAATTTTGTTCTAGTTCTGCGATCAATGCCATTGGTATTTTGATAGGGAATACTTTGAATCTGTAGATTGTCTTGGGTAGTATGGTCATTTTAGCAATATTGATTCTTCCAATCCAAGAACATGGTATATCTCTCTGTCTTCAATTTCTTTCATCTTCAATTTCTTTCATCAGTGTTTATAGTTTTCTGCATACAGGTCTTTTGCCTCCTTAGGTAGATTTATTCCTAGGTATTTTATTATTTTTGATGTAATGGTAACTTGGATTGTTTCCCTAATTTCTCTTTCTGATCTTTCATTGTTAATGTATAGAAATGCAAGAGATTTTTGTGTATTAATTTTGTATCCTGCAACTTTACTGAATTCATTGATGAGCTCTAGTAGTTTTCTGGTGGCGTCTTAAGGATATTCTATGTATAGTATCATATGATCTGCAAACAGTGACAGTTTAACTTTTTCTTTTCCAGTTTGGATTCCTTTTATTTCTTTTGCTCCTCTGATTGCTGTGGCTAGGACTTCCAATACTATGTTGAATAAAAGTGGCGAGAGTGGACATCGTTGTCTTGTTCCTGATCTCAGAGGAAGTTCTTTCAGCTTTTCACTGTTGAGCTTGATGTTAGATGTGGGTTTATCATACATGGCCTTTATTATGTTGAGGTATGTTCTCTCTGTGCCCACTTTCTGGAGAGTTTCCTAAACAGATGTTGAACTTTATCAAAATGTTTTCTGCATCTATTGAGATGATCACATGATTTTTGTTCCTCAGTTTGTTAATGTAGTGTATCACATTGATAGATTTGCAGATATTGAAAAATCCTTGCATTCCTGAGATGAATCCCTTTGATCATGGTGTATGATCCTTTTAATGTATTGTTGGATTCGGTTTGCTAGTATTTTGTTGAAGATATTTTCATTTATGTTTATCAGTGATACTGGCCTGTAATTTTCTTTTCTTGTGGTATCTTTTTCTGGTTTTGGTATCAGGGTGATGGTGTCCTCACATAGAATAAGTTCAGAAGTGTTTATTCTGCAATTTTTGGTAATAGTTTCAGAAGAATAGGTGTTAACTGTTCTCTAAATGTTTGGTAGAATTCACTTTTGAAGTCATCTGGTCCTGTACTTTTATTTGTTGTGGGTTTTCAAATTACTGATTCAATTTCATTACTGGTGATATTTTCCATTTATTCCTGGTTCAGTCTTGGGAGATTGTATCTTTCTAAAAATTTGTCCATTTCTTCCAGGTTGTCCATTTTATTCGTGTATAGTTGTTCATAGTAGTCTCTTATGATCTTTTGCATTTCTGTGGTGTCAGTTGTTACTTCTCCTTTTTTGGATAACAACTAATTCTTAAAACACACACACACACATACACACACAATATTTATTCCCACAAGTAATATATGAGAGTTTCCATCTGTTCATGCCCTTGCCAAGCCTGGATACTGCTTAAAGTTTGACATTGTATTGTGGTTATGATTTGCAATTCCCTGATAAAAATTGGTTAGTTTAAGAATTCTTTCATATGTTTACTGGCCATTTTAGATTTTTATTATGTGAATATACCCTTTATTTCACCACTTAAAATTTGGCTTTCTTTTTGATTTGTGCTAGCTTTTTATACTTTCTCGTGTCAAAGCAAAAATTGCACAGAGAAAACTAAACACACAAGAAAGACTATTCAAGGCTATTGCAACAGGGTAGAGAGGCCACAGATCAGTAGGAACTCAACTCTGCTGAATCAAAGTGCAGGGAAGTTTTAAGTCCTGGGGTGAGAGGGAGAACAGAAGCCATCTGTTTGCTAATTAGCTTTACCCAAAGGAAAGGTAAACTTTTTCTTATATTCATGACAGGAGGTAGTTTTACAACTTGGAGGAAAGTTCTCACCTTTCCACAGAAACTAGGAGATAGGGGTGTTATTTCCCTTAAAGATTACATTTCAATGAGATAGGTCCCAGGTCCTAAAGAAAGTCATTCCTGGGCTATAAAACTGGCAAGAGGCTTTTTAAGAAACTTATAGAGAGGATTCTGGGAAGATGGCAGAGTAGGAAGAATCAGGAATCTATCTTCCCACCTAGAAAATTGCATTGGAGGAATTTATCTCTTATAACTGTTTTGGAAATATGGAGTCTATTGAATGCTTGCATCTTCCAGGAGAAGACTTTGTTGGTAAATTGTGGTTAATTTTGTTCAGTTTCATCTCTTATCACAGTAGCAGCTACCTATCCCCCACCCCCAGTCATGGCAGACAGCTATGCATGTGTTCTGTGCGCACTGCTGGTGGGAACCAGAATGGGCAGAAAACACCCTGTCATCCAAATATTGGGATGTGTGCTTTGATTGTTGACTGCTGTTTCTGGTCCTAGAGCTGCACGCTATCATCATGGTGTTGCCCCTCCCCACACTGTTGCAAGACCCTCCCCATCTGCCTGAAGCAACTTCCAGAGAATTTAAAGAGCCAGTGCCCTTCCTTCCATTTCGTTTTTCTCTTTTTCCACTTTTGGAAGCTAGGTATTAAAAACTAGAACATTCAAAAGCTACTGCATAAATGGGGAAAATTAGAAAGTGACCATGCATGCCCAGGGAGAACCATTATGGTGGTTCCTCAAAAAATTAAAAATAGGAATATAAGCAACCTGAAATATATCCAGTTATCTCACTTCTAGATATACATCCAAAAGAACTGAAAGCAGGGTCTCAAAGAGATGTTTGTAAACCCATGTTCATAGCAGCATTATTCACAATAGTTAAAATGTGGAAACAACCCAAGTTTCCATTAACAGTTGAATGGATAAGCAAAATGTGGTATACATAGATCATTCAGTCTTCAAGAGGAAGAACATTCTGACATACGCTATAACGTGGAAGAACCTTAAGGACATTATGCTGAATGAAACAAGCCAGTCCCAAAAAGACAAGTACTCTATGGTTCTACTGACAAGAGATACTTAGAGTAGTCAAAATCATAGAGACAGAAAGAATGGTGGTTGTCAGGGGCTAGGGGTAATAGTACATGGGGAGTTACTGTTTAATGGATATAGAGTTTCATTTTTTCAAGATGAAAAGAGTTATGGAGATAAATGATGATTGTTGCACAGCATTATGAATATATTTAATATCACAGAAGCATACAGTTAAAATGGTGCAGATGGTACATTTTATGCATTTTACCAGATTAAAAGAAAAGGGGGAAAAGATGTGCGTATATCTCAAAGGGAAAAGAAGAATTTAGATTACAAATTTTCTAAAGAAAACACTCTAAGAAAAGTTGGGCCAGGGCCTGAGAAACAGGAAGAAACTGAGGAGAATGTTATCCTCTTGGTCACAGGATATCAGTCCTTTGAAATACATATTGCAAATATTTTTTTCAGGTCTGTTGCTTACATTTTAACTGTATTTATGTGCTTTCTCTACAGAAGAATGTTACGTTTTTAGAGTAATTAAAGTTTTTGTGATTTGTGTTGGTTTAAGAAGGCCCTTCCTACTTTTAAGTTAAAAAAACCCACATATTTTCCAATGCTTTTCTTTTTGTTACATTAGTCTTTTGAACTTATTTTCAGAAACTAATGTTTTTCTCCAAACTTTATAGCTGTTTAAATAGCCTAATACCATTTATCTAACAGTTCATCCTTTCTTCTTAAGGTATTAGTGTCAAATTTATTTTACAACATGCCATGTTTATATATCCATGGGCCAACTATTGATCTCACCCTAGTCCACCAATCTGTTTAGAATTCATGGGTGAGAAGCCAACCATCAGAAGAACAGAGAGGAGAGAGTTCTTGGTTAAGAAAGCAGAACACATAGAAGTCCTAAGGTGGGAAAGATCTCATTCTTAAAGAATGAATAGGAGATTAGAATGTCTAGAGTGTCTTACGTCAAGATTCAGGATGAAATGTAAAACATGGATGGAGCCTGATCATGCAGGATGCTGTATTTGTTGCCAGTGTGTGGTTCATCTGCCTGGTGAAACTCATACAGAGGTGGGTGGACACATCTCTGGAGATGATTGGAAATAGATAAGGTCTGTCCCTTCTCCACACCACCCTGGTCCTCCTTTTCAGTCCAAGCTATCAGGTCTGAGATTGAGTATTAGAGGACTTCCATTGGATGGTCAGATAGATCTCAGAAAAGTGCAGTGTGGAGAAAGGAAGGTGGAACTTCTATCCAAATTACTTGGTCACTGAGATTATGAAGAGTCTCTTTCAGGCTCAGCTGTTGAAGAGTGTTCTTATAAGCAGCTACTTTGCCCCTTTTCTGTTTGTTCATCCCCATTTTCCTCAGATCTTAATCATAAAGATGAGATCACTAGGCAATATTTAACCTAGCTCCTGATTTCTGCTTTAATAAACGTACACGATGCCTTTCCAAACCTGTTGATGCCTTTCCTGGATTAGGAGTAAGAATGAAGAATTAAGTAGTTAGAGAATGACTGACCCTCTACTCCCAGCTTCCCATTAGTAAATTTGCAGGTGGACCACATGGGCAAGACAGCACCCAAAGGAAGATCAAGAGAAGTCAGCAGATCTGCACGCAATGGAATAATGATGAAGAATCTGACCTCCTGCCTTAATGATTAACTGAGATTGTTTCCCCCTTTTCCCTTTAAAAATTGTCATGGCTTAGCAGAATCTTTGGAGTTGGTCTCTGGACACAAGTCCACCTTCTCCCCAGATTGCTGGCTTTTCTGAATCTTTCCTTTTTATTGACACTAGCCCCTCAATTTGTTGCCTTTTGAGTGGTGAGCACTGGAATGTGAGTTTGGTAACATTCTTGTAGCTTCTTTCTTCTTTCTCTCTCCAGATCTCATGCTCACTAGGTCCCATTTCCTCCGTCCAGCCCTCTCTTTTAAACTCCCCAGTTCCAAAGTCTACTGCTTTCCCAGGGAAAGGGAGCTCCATTCCCTCCAGACACCTTAGAAAATTGTGAGTCTTAGGATTTTTTAGGTGCCAGATGACCACAAAAGGATGCCTGAGGGGGAGGTGAATTAGTAGAATACACAAAAGTATTACTTGTGATTTCCTAAAGTTTCAATATCCAATAATATTAAATATTTCTGTGTTATAGTATTTTCCTTCTTTCAAATGGTTCTCAATATTGGTATAATTTGTGATTATTTAAAGATTTATGGTTATATTATGATTGCATGTAAATATCTAAAGAACCATGTAAAACCTCAGAGCCTTTGGTGCATTGGGTGGGGGTGGAGACTGGTCATATATACTCACAGGAAAGTGCTTAAAAATTAAAGAAGACAATGATAATAATATATTTTAATATGAATACATTCACGATATATTCTCACATTTGAGTCTCCCAACATCCGTTTAGGATAGGTTCAATTGTTGTTAATCCCACCTTACAGCTAAGAAACAAGTTCAAAAAGAAGAAATTACTACCTTAAACACATATACAGAAAATTGAGCTCAAACCCAGTTTTTCTAAGTTTGAGATTGTAGCTCTTTCAAGCACACTATTTTGTCCTTCTTCTATTTAACTAGACAAGGAGCAATATTGTCTCCATATACTTTACATTTTCTTAAGGGCTAACATTAGGAAAATGAACAATTAACTCACTATTATAGAACCAAAACACGTTGTTACTTCTTAGTCATGAAGGCAGAAAGATTGTGCTAACAGAACCTTGAACTAACGAATAACCTTTTATCATGAATTATAATATAACACCTGTAACATTTAGCTATAACGATATTTTAATTTAGTGGAGCTTTCTACGGTAATGTTAGCACACTTATGTGAAAATCAAGCAGAAAGAAATATTGAAAGAATCTTAATGGAAACCATTACACAGATGACCTACACTCTCAGAATATTTATAAGTAAAAGAAAAATTCTATTTTCTCATTTAGGAAATGAAAGAAAGTAAGACAAATTTGGCCCAAGGTAAACTTGAGAAGCTGCTGATGACTGAATTGGACATATTCTTGGAATCACTGTGTTCACTCTCCTCTTTATTTTTCTTGTGATTCCTCTTCCCCATTTCTCCTAACTCAGGTATGGTATTTCCATGACAGGGTCCATCCAGACACATGCACATTCTCTGACAATATGAATTTTGCAGTGGTCTTTACTGTATTTTGAAGATGGTATTAGATCTTTGGGATAAAAAGCACATAAACAAAACAGGAAAGTCTTTTATCATAAACTGTATTTCCAGGCAAAAAGTGCTCCCTCTCTTGTGCCATTCAACCACATATTCTGTTATGTAGGGGCTGGTTAGTATATGTAGCAGAATGGTAATTCCTTTGAGTGTTATAATTATGAGAACAGCTTGAGTGCCCTGGATATAGAAGCTCATTCCCAAGTCTAGTGAGGGGCTAGACTTGATGTTCTTAATTCATAGTTGCTTTCTTCTATCCAAAACTTTTCAGAAACATGGGTCATTTGATTTTCTTGTAGCAATTTAGGGAGAATAACACTTGGTATATAGTTAACAATGCATAAGGATACCAAATATGTATTTGTGAGAGAAAATACTCTTTCTGAGTTGATTAGATAATTTTCAACATACAAAACAACTCTGACAAACTGAGTTGGGTAAATTGGCCATTTCAGGTCAGCTTGGCCATCCTTGATTTTGCGTGGAAGGCAGAACAATGTCTTAATAACACTGTATTTTATTTCTACAACCCCCATGCACTATAAAGGAAGTCTCCTAGGTGCTAAACAAGATTAATAGCAGTGAAAAAGTCTGTGTACAATAAACTCACAAATAATTGAGCCATTCCAAGTAGAGTCATAATATACCCTTTAGTATTTAAATAACACAACAAAACAAATCTCTAGTAAGCACACACACACACACACACACACACACACAAGGAAATTGACTGGAATAGTGATTTGTTTCCTCATAGCCCAAGGACCCATTTCTCTCTAGCAAAAGGACAGATAGATTCCCCTTGATTCTTTACTTTTTCTCTGGTTTGAGCTGTAGTTCTGAGTCTCTTTGTTGAGCATTCATAGTCAGATTAGGATTCCAGATAAACTATGGTCCTTGTTTTCATTAAGACCAAGAGACAGCCATAGGAGTTCTTTAAAAAATAAATTACAGCCCATTTTCTTCATGAAAAGAATCAGGAAGCTAGGGACAATGAGAAAGAAAAGTGAAGGAAATGGGAAAATGCATTGGAGAGTGCCATTGATTGTTACCAAATATTAATTTTTTCTAGGTTGTGAACATTTTCACCAGGAGAATCTCCATCAAGCACAACGTGATATTTCTGATGAATGTCTTCAAGGCAACAGGAGGAAAAAATCATCTGTGTCACAGCAAATGCTAACCCTGAAATTGAACAGGAGAGATCAATTTAAGTCCAGACCATAACATTTAAACAAATAATATGAAAGGCTTCAGATCAAAGAATGATACAATAAAAAGGTGACCCTCTTGAGACCTGAGAAGGTTTGGGGTTAAAAAAAAAATATATATCCAGTTTAATTAAAAGGAAACCTGTTGAAAAAGTAATCATATTTTAAAACATTCCACTTTTAAGGGAAAAATTCTAGTCCTTTTTTTTTTTTTTGGTTTGTTTTACACATTCAATTTACACATTCAATTCAGAATGGAATATTGAACCTGAATATACAGAGGAAAGCAAGGGCTGCTTCAAGGAGCACTTTCATTATAATTGTTTTGATTGTCTTTGTTAAGATAACTTGCAAGATATCAGGGGCCAGATGATTGTTCTCTTTTTTTTCCAAGAAGGAAACAGACACAGAAACATCCAATGACCTGTACCCAAGTGATGGAAATAGAGAGAAATACTGTTTTTTTTTGGTCCTTGTGTGGTGTAAGCCTTGACAGTTGGGTTTTCTCTTTTCTGTAACGCAGAATATGATTGCTGAGGCATATTCTTCAAAGAGGAATCCACTTCAAAGATGGCTATTAGGACTTCCCTGGTGGTGCTGTGGTTAAGAATCCACTTGCCAATGCAGGGGACATGGGTTCAACCCTGGTCCGAGAAGATCCCACATGCCGTGGAGCAACTAAGCCCATACGCCACAACTGCTGAGCCTGTGCCCTAGAGCCCATGAGCCACAACTACTGAGCCTATGTGCCAGAACTACTGAAGCCCACGTGCCTAGAGCTGATGTTCCCCAACAAGAGAAGCCACTGCAATGAGAAGCAGACACACCGCAACGAAGAGTAGCCACTGCTCACCGCAACTAGAGAAAGCCCGCATGCAGCAATGAAGACCCAACATGGCCATAAATAAATAAATTTATTAAAAAAATTAAAAGATGGCTATTAGAATAAACATATTGCCAGCCACAGGACTACATAAAGAGCCAGGCCACCTGCCCCCACTGAGGCGCTTTTGTTTTAGAGACGTTGGTTGTTTTTGATAACTGACAATTTAGGCTGGGGCCGCTTGTTTTTTCTCTTTCCATGCTTTAAATTCCCACACTTATTTTGAACTCACCAATAAAGAGTGAGCCCACAAAATCCAAGGGCCCCAATAAAAGTTTTCTTTCTCTACCCTCAACCTGGCTATGTGGCTCCAGGTGTGTCATGTAATTTCCAGGTCCTGTAAATAATAAACTTTGTTTCTTTTTTAAGTTTCCTGACTGTTATTTATGAAAGGTATTTTGCAGTCATAAGAACCATGAGGGCTGGTCCAGCCACAAGATTGGTTATTGATAGGCTGAGACCTGTACAAGGTGTATACAACACCTTGTCAAACATGAGTTTATCACACATATGTGGAATCTAATTTTTAAAAAGTGATACAAATGAACTTATTTACAAAACAGAAACAGGCTTACAGACATAGAAAACAAACTTATGGTGACCGAAAGAGTAATATGGGGGGGAGGGATAAATCAGAGGCTTGCGATTAACATATACACACTACTATATATAAGATAGATAACCAACAAGGACCAACTGTATAGCAGAGGGAACTCTACTCAGTATTCTGTGATAAGTCATATGAGAAAAGAATCTGAAAAAGAATGGATATATGTAGATATATAACTGAATCACTTTGCTGTACACCTGAAACTAAGAGCATTTAGATCAACTATACTCCAATAACATTTTTAAAAAACCATGTTTCTCTAAAACATGATTTTTAAAGAAGCAAATAACAACATAACAATATTTTTATGAAACGGTTGATGCTTTCATACCAAAGTTTCATTTAAACAGCGTGTGGTTTCTAAACTTTGGTCCTTAGTTTTGAGATTTGGGGTTGGCATGTTTCTGATTACTGTATGCATCTCCTTGAGTGAGTATGTTTGTGATATCTTATAACTTCCATTTTTTAGCTGTAACTTTGAAATAATCTTAGACTTCAAAAGAACTGTAAAATTAGTACAAAGAATTTTAATACCATTTACCCAAATTCTCCAAATGTTAACATCTTACATAACTACAGTTCAATGATTAAAATCAGAAAATTAACCTTGATACAATATAATACTTAAATCTACAGACGAACTTTGCCAACTGACCCACAAATGTTCTTGTACTGACCCAGGATCCAATGTAAGATGAGGGTGAAGTTTGTTGCCAAGACTTTTATTTTCCTTTAATCTGCAAAGGTTCTTTCATTGACCTTTGTCTTTCACAACCCTGGTGCTTTTCAAGTGTACTGTAGAGTTCATTTATAGGATATTTCTCAGTTTAACTTAGTCTAATGTTTTCTCATGATTATGTATTTTTGGTAAGAATATCTCAGAAGTGATGCTGTGTCTTTGCAATGTGTCATGGTTATCCCAGTCTCAAGATGCCCATATGTCTTATTGCTGAAGTTAATATGGTATCTGCCAGATTTCTCCACTATAAAGTTGCTTTTTTTCTTTTTGTAATTAATATCATATAGGGAGATACTTGGAAACTATATAAATATATTTTTCCTCATCATACTTTTGTCTAGCATCCATAGATGATTCCTGACTGAAACAGTGATTATATTTCTTTCTTTCCTTCTAAATTTATTACTTGGAATTCTGTTTTAAGGAAGATCAACCCTTCCCCACTATATATTTGTTGTTTCAATTTTCTAATTAGTATGAACTCATGGCTTCTTCTTTAACTCTACGGGTAATAATCCAGTATTACCATTATTGACTTTCTTTCTCAAATTTTTTTTTTCTGAAACAATTTTGAAAATCAATCTGTTAGAAGAGACAGAAAAAATAGTCTATTAAGGTAAATTGGTGTGAGCTAACAAGGTCCCTTTTAGGGCTAAAGTTCTATGCCCATGGATGTTCCCACACCTGTGTCTGAGGTGCAATTTGCTATCACTCCTTTCTGTGTCTGAGTCATATTCATAAACCCAAAGACTATTACTGGACTTGAAAAGAATTTCTTTTCTGAGCTGAAGTCTGATGATCTTCCCTTAGGCCAAATCCTTGGACTCAGCTAGATACATGCTCTACTTCTAACCCTGTCTCAGGCTATTACCCAGATCCCTTTTTTTATATGCCCTGAAAAGCCCCAAACACAAAACGTTCTTTTAGCTTTGGGTTTCTAGTTTATCAAAATATTAACATCCTTCCCTTCAGGTGACCCTTCACAACATACAGCTTGTTACTTGGGTTCTCCTTGGTGTAGATCCTGAGACCCGGATTCATTTGTAAGTGGTGTATTTGGGAAGTTCAGATAACACAGGCAGAGACAAGATAAATGGAATGGAAAGCAACCAATGGAAGGTGTGTTATTAACAAGCTGTCACGGTTCAACTTAAGCTAAAAGCTGCGTGGACTCTAGAAATTAATACAAAACACACACACCATCATTATCCAACATGAAGAATTAGGCAACTGGAATATTTATATACTAATTCTGGAGAACCAGTGGTTGAGAGTTGTTCTTGGAGGTGTTAATTCCTCAGCATCCCATCTGTTTCATGTGTGCACAGACTCATGAACACACAGGCAGTGGGGCTTCCACAGTTCCAGAAAAAAAAAAAGGCCAGTATCCACAGAGCTCCAGATGCTGGACGTTGGGTGTTGGTCAGAGAACACTGAAATATACTAGAGTTAAGGGCAGGACACCGACAAGTTCTGTTACCTAAGCCCTTTGTCTTATTTTATTTAATGCTAAAAGAGAATCAGGCCAAAGAGGTAGAATAGTTGTTATTTTCATTGTATACATTAAGTAGCTGAGGTTTGGAGAACCCATGTCTCAAACTTAATGTCACACACTGTAATATATGTACATGAAAGTTAGGACTAGACAATTGCAAAGCAGAGGGGAAACCTCAAAGTCTTCACTCCCCTTTTCTAGCACTCAGAGTTGCTGGTACCAGGTCGACCTCTATGGGGGAAAGATTTTCTCCTCAGCTTTCTAAAGTGGACCCTGGGACCTCTCAGCCACACGAAGTCCTCAGACTTACTACAAAGTGCAAAACGGCATGAACCGTCCCCATTTCTCAGCGATTTACATTTTGCTGCTCTGCTCAATTGTTACCATGGAGTAATGACCTACATTTCATTTCTTGCTGACTTTACCTGCACATTAGGCAGTTTCTATTAAAATCCTAATGTACCAAAGCAAAAGTAAGTGGATGATCGGGAGACGGACACCTAGAGCCCAAAGTTTCCTGAGTCATCCACCATGAGACATAGTCAAGCCAGTGCCATGAATCCCTCAAGAAGGAAAAGCCTGAGCTGTTAGACCCAAGCGGTCTACGAGGGATTCCAACTCGCCCAAGAACCGCCAAGAGTCGAGAGCCGCTGCAACACGCAAGAGGTTTATTAGGAGCCGATGCACCGGGGTTCCCTGAACCTCACGCAGGAGGCCGATGGGGACCCCTAAAAGCGGAATCACATACTTTTTATAGGTTTATTTACTCATAGGGCGGGTATATTCTCACAATGATTGGGTAAATGTGGTGACTTTTGAATTCATTGGCTTAGGAACTTTTGTCCCACCTTCTGGCCGTTATAGTTGTCTGTTCATTGTGGCGGTTAGGGCGTATACCTGTTACGGGCAACTGGAAAATTACCCGCTGTCTGGCAAGTCCCCGTCAACTGAAAAACTCCAAGAATTGGTTTCGATAGGGAGAAGGAGTGGCGCACGATAGGGAGAAGAATTGGTTTCGATAGGGAGAAGGAGTGGCGCACGATAGGGAGAAGAATTGGTTTACGGGAACAAGTGAGGGGGTGGAAAGTCCCTAAAGGCCCCACAGAGCTAATTCAACACTGAAAAGGAAGGAAGCGCTCCGTATTTTCAGTAAAGATAAAAGCAATCACAGATCTAAGAAACAAGAACAGAATTATTGAGCAGAGTCAAAATCACCTGATAAGGACATTAATTCATTCACTCAGCTTGTCAGTTATAGTTTATCTGTTGAATCCCAATCATGTGCCTGACTCTGTGCTACAAAAGTCAACGTCATTGTCCGTGCTTTTACGGAACTCACACTCTTAAGAAAGTGTGGAATGCAAGGGTCTTCTTCGAAAGTTGGAGATGTTTATGATGCAAGATGCTAAAATGTCATCTACAATAGAATACAGAGTGGAAGGAAATGAAGCTGGTCGGGTCTGGATTGTGAAGGGCCTTGAATGTGATGATAGGGATTCAGGATCATTTTAGGTAACAAGGAATCACTGGATTTTACTTTAAAGCAGTGGTATGACTCAAATAGCAATACCAGAAAGTGAAGAAAATTATTCCTCCCTCCAAACAATTAACCAATCTGGTTCTTGAATGCTAGTCTATACTTTAAAGAAATGCCCTGTTATTAAAAATGACATGATATGATTATATGGGCCATTCGGTCATCATTTTTAAGTAACTTTGCCTTGTTTGTTTTTTTAGGGGTCACATCCTTTGCTTACTAATATCTCATCTGTGACTCTAACCCACCTGCAGAAACCATTCAAAAAAATCTGTGGATAAATGCGGGGAATATTTCTATTGATTTTTCTCTCATAGAAATTTTTTCAAAGGAAACTTCTGAGTATGTATCTGAAAAATAATTCTCTTATTCTCTTGGTTCAGTGCAGCAATGAATAATAGGAGATGAGAATAGCTTAGAAAAATAACAATACCAACAACCTATAACTAGTGAGGTTTTGTTATGTTTCAGGCATGATGCCAGGCACTAGTTAGATTCATTCCCATTTTAACCAGAAAACTGAGTAGATGGTAAAGCAGAGCTGTATCATGAAAAGAGCATGAGATTTGGAGACAGAGATTGATACCACATTAACACTGGGAAAAGTACCTAACTTTTCTTCATCTTAATTCTTCATTTATAAAAATGAGATAAGATAGTCAATGTTTTATAACTCTCAGTCCCCATCAATCTCTTTCCACCTACCCTGTTTTGTTCAAGTATTTTTTCTTGAAAATATATGACATGTTTCTGTGTTTGTTGACTTTCTCACCCATTAAAATACAATTTCCATCAGGGCAGAAGTATCATCAGTCTTCGCTACTGTGGTAGTCAGAATAATGTTCCCCCAAAGATGCCCACATCTCAATCCCTAGAAACCGAATATGTTACATTACATGGTGAATGGAGAATTGATAGCAGATTGAATTAAGTGTGCTGATCAACTGACATTAAGATAGGGAAATTACTGGGATTATCCAGGCGGGCCCTTAAATGAAAGACCAGAGCAATGGCTATGTCAGGACTCAGCCCAGCATTACTGGCTTTGAAGATCAAGGAGTGGTTGACAAACCCAGAAATGTAGGTGACTTCTAAAAGCTGGAAATGCTGAGGAAATGGATTCTGCCCTAGAACCTCCAGTAGGAAAAGAGACCTGTTGACAGTTGACTTTAGGCCAGTGAGACCCACTTTGGAATTCTGACTTCAAGTTGTGTAGAATAAATTTGTGTCACTGTTCATGACAATTTGTTACACCAGCAATGAGAAACTAAAAATGCTACTCAGGACGTTTGTTTCCTACTACCCTGTCACTAACGCCTAGAACAGTGAGTGTACCATAGCAACAACTAAATTTGTGTGTGTTTGGTTTTTTTTGTTTTGTTTTGTTTTGTTTTGTTTTTTGCGGTACGCGGGCCTCTCACTGTTGTGGCCTCTTCCGTTGCGGAGCACAGGCTCCGGACGCGCAGGCTCAGCGGCCATGGCTCACGGGCCCAGCCGCTCCGCGGCACGTGGGATCTTCTCGGACCGGGGCACGAACCCATGTCCCCTGCATCGGCAGGCAGACTCTCAACCACTGCGCCACCAGGGAAGCCCGTGTGTGTGTGTTTTATAAATTAATAAAGAAATGCACAATCAACTAGAAAAATGATGCCACAATTCAAGAGGGCACAAACAGCTACGAGTAAGAGTACAACATGTGCACATAAGAAGGCCAAATGTGCATCAAAGAGATTTAATGTAAAATTATGTAATTAAAATTATATCCAGTATTTTATATACTACATATAGAAAGATACACATTACTTTACAGAAAACATCTTAGTTGTTTTGATTTAGGAACACAAAACTTTATGCAGCATGTTTTTGAGAAAAAGGGTCTGAAACTACTATCACTTGTTTTGATTCATTATTGCTTTGCTAAACTTCTGAATTTTATTATTACATGAAAGCCTAGGCAACAGCACTGAGAAAAGTACAAGTACAGCGCTTTTCAAGAAATATGGTACTGCAGACTAGGCACAATGTTATCTTGACATTGGTATTTTCTCTTGCCATCACTGCCATTCTTTTCTCTCTTTATCTTAAACTTCTTATGTCATCATTTTTCAGTATTAAAATCCTTTTCCCTAGACTGTCTACCAAGGCACTCAGCAACTTATCTTACCACAATTGTAAGGTCAAAGACTGCAAGATTAGGTAGGCAAAAAATAAACAGAAGTAGGCACAAAATGAGCCTGGAACATCTTTTTATTTCATAAAATTTGAGATTACTCAATGAATGATGTGAATGTGTTAAAAATACACTTAATGAGCTAGTTGAATGGGGCTCCAAGTGGTCAACTATGGAAAAATTAGAACATAAAAATAAAAATGATATTAATGTATTATAATCCATTGAATAAAATAAAAATGCATGAGGTCAAAGAGAAAGAAAGAGAAAAGAAGAAAAAAGAAGAGGAGAAGAAAAAAGGAAGAGGAGAAGAAAGAAGAGCTCTTTTAAAAAATAAAGCAACTATCAAATATTGAATGGTTGATGGAGTTAGAGTCACCCATGGATGCTTAAATTAATAAGTGAAATGTCGATGAGAAACAAAACATGTAGAGTCTCAAAGTATCTTCCAACAAATTACTATTAACTAACTACAAAGGGAAACATTATATTACAGTGGCGAAATCTGGCAGGAACCATTCAAACAAGTTTTCCAAAAACATCATTCCTAGCTTTGGGATAAATCAACATCATGTGCCTTCTAATAAGAGGTGCTGAGTAGACAACATCATTTCTGGGGTATTCCTGCCAAAATGTGTATAACCTGAATAAAATAGTAAAGAAACATCAAACAAACACAAATTGAAGAGCATTCTATACAGTAACTGGTATGTTCTATTTCAAAATATCAGACTGAGAAAATTTTCCAGATGAAGTATAATTGAGAGATGATAAATGAATATAATATGTGATTCTGAATTGGATCATGAACCAAGGGAAAATCATTATAAAGGATAACATTGGAGCAATTGATGGAACTTGTATAGTGACTGGGAATTATATGATAAAAATCAATCAACACTAAATTTCCTGACTTACATAATTGTATTGAGGCTAAATAATAGAATATCCTTGTTCTTAGGAAACAGATGCTGAAATGTTTAGTGATAAAGAGATATACATTTCCAACTTAGTCTCAAATGGGGCAAAAATATATACAATTGGTAAATGTAGGTAAGTGATATATGAATTCTTTTTACTACTGTTGCAGCTTTTCTGTATGTTTGAAATTATGTCAAAATTTGAAGGTATAAGCTATAGCAATAAATTTAAATTTTATACTTTCCAGAGAGGCTGGCCATGCCAAGTGTTGATGAAGACATGGCGGCAGTGTTTTATGTTGCTATACCTGCATTGCAGAGGAGATTGATAGTGTCTAACAGTTGTGATGATGTTTATATTTGGGGTAGGCTGAAAGTCTCCACAAAGATGTCCGTATCCTAACCTCTGGAACATGTTACTTTACATGGTAAAAGGGAATTTGCAATGTGACTAAGTTAAAGATCTTGACATGGGGAGATAATCCTGGATTATCCAGGTAGGGCCCAATGTAATGTCAAGGGGTCTTTGAAGAGGGAGACAGGAGAGTCAGAGTCAGAGAGAGATGTGAAGATCCTACATTGCCGGCTCTGAAGAACAAGGAAGGGACCATACGTCAAGGAATGCTGGCAACCTCCAGAAACTGGAAAAGGCAAGCAAATGGATTCTCCCCTAGTGCCTCTGGAGGAAGCATGGCCCTGCTGACACCTTGAATATGGCCCAGGGAAACCCATTTCAGACCCTGATCTCCAGAACTCTAAGATGATAAATTTGTGGTGTTTAAACCTCCTAAGTATGTGGTAATCGGTTATGGCAGAAATAGGAAACTAATGTAATACCCTATGACCAGTATTTCTCATTTTCAATTTCTAGGCTTTAAAGACACTCTCATTCATGTGGCCAAGATATTCAGGTACCATTTGTAACAGGAATACCGGGAACAATCAGATGCCCATCAATAGGACAATAGATAAATTGTCTAGTCATCTGATGCAATATCAAATGAATGAATCAGAAAATACATCAACATGGATAAATCACAAAAATAAAATGTTGAGTGAAAAGAAAAAAAAAAGATTTGCTCTATGAAATGTAGGTAGAGTATGATACCACACATGTAAACTCTTAAAATATTCCAAATGGTGCTCTGTATTAAGAGTACTTATGTATGCAAAAATGTGTGTCCAGAACATGAGCTCATGTACGGAAAGAATACATATTCAGTTAAGTGTCATATCTGGAGGAAAGAAGGGGACTAAGCTGAGGGGGGATACCCAGGCAATTCAATGGAATAAACAAAAAAATTAATAAGATGTGATTAATAGATATAAAGAATAAGGAGAGAGGAGTCAGTAAGACTGATATTTTTAAACAAGCGAGTATTGTTGAAAACTGTAATAAGGAAGGAAGAAGAGCATATTTGGGGGGAAAAATAATATTTCCTGATTTCTATCTCCAGAGTCTGTGTACTTCTCTAAGGTGTGTACCAGAGGTGATATAAATATATCATTGTCCTCAAGGTGATTACATTCTAGACCAGGAGTAAGCAAAATTATTCTATAAACACTCAGGTAATAAATATTTTAGCCTCTGTAGCCCATATGGTCTCTTTTGCAACCACTCAGTTCTGCTGTTACCATGTGAAAGCATCCATAAACAATCTGTAAATGAATAGGTGCAACTGTGTTTGTTTGTTTTTTTTTTTTTTTTTTTTTTGCAGCTGTGTTTTAATACAATTTTATTTACAGAGGCAGCAGGCTGGATTTGGCCCACAAGCTGTCATTTTCTGTCTCCTGTTAGACTAAATATTTTACCTTTCTTCACAGAATAAGGGCTATATTTTTACTACATTATTGATTGAAAAAATACACATGCACATACAAATTTATGGCCCCCCCCTCAATCATTCCATTCCTCCCCAGGGGCTGAAGGTTTAGGTTTGGGGGACCACTGATATGGTGGACGTAAATGAAGTGTACAAATAATTAAAACACAAAATTGATCATTCTAGAAAAGGGGTTGGAACAAAAGTCTCTGGGAGTTTACCCATGGGAGAACTCAAGAGGGTGTTGGAGAATGCTTGGAGTATGAATGGGGGTGTGGCCAGATGTGTAGAAGCAGACTGAAACTTGTATGAGCAAAGGCTTAGAGTCCAGGGAACATATGGTGTCTGAGGAAGGAAGGAGAGAATTCGGGTTTTTGTTGTCGTTTGGTGACAGCATAGGTTACATGAAGGGATGAGCGTTAGAATGCTCTCAGAATGTAATTTGAAAATCAGGTCTTTAAAGGCCTTAAGCTCTAATTCTAAGACCTTTTGTTCTGGAGCCAGGAATTTCTCGCTATTACTTGTCTTAAGATACTCTGTTAATTTACACCCTAAGGCATTTCTAAATGTTCAACTTGCCGAGAAAATGGTTGAAATTGCTTTCAGGGTGTGGTCTTTTTAAGGCTGTTTAAATTTTATTACTTTTGGGCTTAGAACACAGCAGAAAAATGTGTTCCTAAACTCCAAGACCTTTTAAGATATCAAACACATTTTTTAAAACTAATGAATAATAATGAAAATGACCTAAGAGTTTTCTCACCCTATCTTTCTGCCAGCTTATTGTTGTTCATATTAATATACTTTGCTGTATGTTATCTACTGCGGTTTAAACATCCACTAGGGATAAAACTATTGAAGTCATTTGCAGTCTCTTCCCTTGTCAAGTCATCACTGGGGTCAGATCCATTTCTGTTATTTTTCAGAGTAAATTCTTTCGCTTAGCTTAGCTTATGATTTCTTGCTTTTCTCCCAAGAAAGAACATGATTCCTTCCTCTCCTTAAGGCTTGTTTGTTTCAGCTTTTGCATTCTGTCCAGGTGTAGCTCCATAGCTCAGCATTAAATCATATGATACTATGCAGATCCAGCAATATAAGTATTTCCTTATAAATCAGTCCTCTGTGACTCCCTCCTGGAATGCATCATGTTGTACAGGAAAAGCCCAAAGACATCACAAAATATTGCCTTCTTTGTTTTTGCTCAGTTTTTTAAGTTTGGTACAAGACATGGTGTTTGTTTTTTGTCTATAGGACAGAAAAATAACCATAATCTTAACAGAAATTTAAAATAAGAAAAAATACCACCAACCAAAAAATTATGACTTTTTCCATCTAAAATCATGTTTGGGATTGTGTGTGTGTTTGTGTGTATATGTGTGTGTGTGAATGTGGATGAACCATTGTTTTATCCCAGGACTCTAATTAACTGGAAGAAAACCATATTAGCAAGAAGCAGTTATTATACTTACTGTGTTAAAGTAGCTGATACTTTTACTTACAAAGGACTACCTAAATTAGGGTTTAACAGTCCTCTGCAGAAATCAGTTTAAACCAATATGAGAAGTCTTGTAGAAAGGAAGGGAATTGTGGAGAATGTGGTAAAACTAGGTAACTGGAAAAATGAAGAGTTGTTTTTGTGATAATCTTTAGAGCACTGCTTCTCTGAGACTTAAATATTTGATTACAACTAATTCTCACTGTCATAACAAAATAATCTCTCTGAGGTGAATCCCGACCTTCCTGTCCTTGCTCACGCCTCTGGTATGTTTTTTATCTCTAATGTAGAGCATCTTTCAATGTACTATCATTCCTTGGGCATATCCTTTATTTTCTCTTCCAGGTCATTCTAATAGAATGATACCCGTATTAAATACAACCCCATTCATCTCACCAAAGAATCTCGGTGTTGAGTAGTTTGCCCAAGTGAGACCATGAAACACAAACTTTAACCCAAATTGCATCAATTCTTTTAAGTCAAAATGTCTTGAACCTTGTATTAAGAAATTTCACAGAATCCAAATTCAAAATATATCACAAACTCCTTCTTTGCATTATGTGATAATTCTATAAACAGAAACAATTAAACTGGGTTGTTTTACTTGTTCTTTATAAATCCAAGCACCTCTTCATTCACTACTCGTTTTTATGAAGTGGATATTTGGAAGATTTCTTCAATAGTCTCAGTATTAGGATTTAAAAAAATAAGTTAGCAAACATTAAAGTTTCTATTCTAAGCAATTTAGGTTAACATTAATTATCAATTATAAGAAATATATGTTGAGGGAGATGTAACAACCAACATAGTTGATTTCACTTTGAGTTATTCAAATAGTTGGCTAGAATCATGCTATAATTTCACAACTTTTCTCTGTCCCTTTATGGAAGCATCATTCTCTGAACTAGATGGGCATATGAAACTCTGCTCTGTATTCCAAATTTGGGGAAAGTGGTATTAGAGTAAATATGATTTTGCACTTACTTTCATATTTCTAAAGACAGATATGCCAGACACCCAGTAAACTTTGTTGTCTTTTCCTGTCTCCCTTTGTAGAGATTTTAATAAAATATAATCTTTGTAAATCTTATGTTTTTATTTCATATGTTTATTATGAGAGACCATTAGGAAAAATAATTCCTACATAGTACCTGAAACTGTCTGATACTAAAACTGAGCAGGACTTCATCAGGCTCCTGGTCATGGAAGCCTTTCTGTGTCCCCCGTTTCTTGTTTGTAGGGAATACACTACAGCCTCTATGACCTAGCCTGAGTTCCAAAGGGCAGATCCTAGCAGCTGCTAATTAGGGAAGGGAGGGGATGCAGAGAAAAGCGAAGAGCAGTCAAAAAACAATAGTGCAGCCTTGGGGCAGGGTCCTGGTTCTGCCTCAAGGGATAACTTAACTCTTCTACAGAACTAAAACCCTCAACAAATGGAAGACATTAACATTCTTCATTCCAGGGGAGATCAGAGTTTGATAACTCAAGAAGCTCATCAGGAGACCACCTGAGGCCAGATTAAAGGAGTTCAGACCCTTCACACACCCTGATCCTTATCAGCAATCCTGCCCTTGAACCATGGCTCCTCACCAAATCCCTTTGGGTTGGGACACACAGTTTTTGAGGCATGAGCCCACTTTGTCCCCCTTTGCCTGGCAAAGCAATGAAGCTATTCTTTTCTACTTCACCTAAAACTCTGTCTCTGAGATTCAATTAGGCACCAGTGCACAGAACCCTAGTTTTTGGCAAAATACTACTTAAGTATCAATATATTTTTCATATATGAAACACTGGAAAATAAACAGTTCATGACTTTTATATAGTGTTTGTAGGACAAGACAAGCTTTGCGGGTTTGTATTTGCATGTTTTCAATAAGGAGCTGGACCTGAAGAGTCAGCACACACTTGAGAATTCACTCATGCTTGTTTTTCTCATATGTGTGTTTCTATAAAAAACTGAAAAACACTTGTCCATCAGTGCCCAGGCTAAACTAAGAAATATTTGCAACTAGAGATAATTTTGAGTACTTAATATCTCCCCCAAGAGAGATATTTAAAGAGAGTAAATATTTTAGAGTATGTTCTTCTTCTTAGAACAGTCATGAGATCATTCCTATAACAGGTCAGCTCTAGGTTCTGAAAAAACTGTCTATGAAGGAAATCACACACCTACGCAAGCTTGTCTTGTATCACCTCCAGGGCCCAAGACTGTTCAGATCACTAAAATATTCCATATTTGATAGAACCTGGAGACAGTACTAGCCATCATAATTTATTATTTTCTGCTTCTATTTTTTGTTTTATTTTTTAAATTTTATTTTATATTGAAGTATAGTTGATTTACAATGTGTTAGTTTCAGGGGTAGAGCAAAGTGATTCAGTTATACATACACATGTATCTATTCTTTGTTAGATTCTGTTACCATATAGGTTCTTCTTCTTTTTTTGTTTTATTTTTTAAATTTATTTTTTATTGAAGTATAGTTGATTTTCAGTGTTCATTTAACCATCATAATTTATAAAGAGTAAAGGGAGAGAGACCCGCAGAGAGCTAAAGGACCAAATGAGCTTTTGCTCAGGGAGGAGAGAAATACCACTAAACTTTTAAGTATTATTTATACAGGTAATACATATCTTCAATCAATGGACAAATATGTATAGAGTATCTACCATGTAAAAGACTGTGTGACAGGTATGATGGGTTAGTCCATGTGGTGGGCAGAATTCTAAGATAGCACTCCAGATTCCTGCCTTCTGGGTGTTCATGGCCCAAATAATCCTTTTTCCTGAGTGTGGGCAGAATATGTAGATATGATGATGCATCAGCCCAGGGATTTTGCATGTGTACTGATGTTACTAATGAGTTGACCTCGAGTTAAACAAAGTTAGCTCACTAGGCCAATAGGAAAGGAATAGATGCATGGAGGGAAATGGAAAGTAAAAGACAGAAGGAATGTTTCTACTGTCATAGAAATAGCACCAGGTATTCCAAACCTAGGAAATTCAAAGGCAGATAAGAAGGCAGCTGCTGGAGAGGAAAACAAGTTGGTTTTCTCTGGGCTTCCAAGGGACTTGGAACTATTAGTAGGATTAGTTTTGGAATTTTCTGAGAGTGATTCTAGAGATAAGACAAACATCTGTGTACTTCACCATTGATTAAGAAGTACATTGGGTTCTGCCTCACCCACCTTGCTATACTCACCCAGCTCCTCCATAACTAACAGCTTCTATGTGTTTATACTAGTACTTGGCCATGCCCCTAACATACCAGGCTTGGTTTTGAGGTAGGAGGTAGATGGGCCCCTGGGCTGAGCAGCTAGAGCCTGTCAAGCAGAGTAAGTTGGAACTTTGTTTTCCCAGACACTCCAAGGACAAAGTTAATGGCAGGAGCTGAGCTCTGCTGGAGTAAAGAGAAAAGATGACCACACCTATCACTCCTGAGGTCAAGAAAACCTCCCCAAGTGCACTAGCACAGAAAGGCTCCTTGGAGGTCAAAAAGTGAAGGGACACCAGGCCATAATAAGTTCGGCTAACTGCCCAAAGGCCCTCATGCTAGAATTCATCTTGGCAAAACGATGCACACACATATTGGGAAGGGCCCTTAGGTCAGACATGGGAAAAGAAGTGAGATAGTTGGCCAGAGGAGAACAAAGACCCAGAAGAACTGCTCCTATATAAATGATTTAACTGCCTCTTTACTGCACTCCTCCTCATTAAGGAGGATGCCCACACCCTTTCTCTCTGGGTGTGCATCTCTGCCTTGCTTCCATCTTGAATAAATAAACCATTTCTCTGTGTGCTCTCCCATTTGTTGTGCTGTGTCTCTAATAATAAACTTTGTACCTGTTTTTACAGGTTTTGCTTCCTTGAAACATTCTTGCTTTCAAATGGTGGCAGGAACCGGGGTAAATTTGTTTCTAGCCTCTAGTCCCTGGTAGACTAGTGGTTAGGATGCCCGGTTTTCACCCAGGCTACCCAGGTTGAATTCCTGGGCAGGGAACTAAGATCCTGCTTCAAGACTGCTCACTGCTGTCTCTCTGAGATCAGTTTATCTCTGTACCTTTGCAACAGTGTTTTTTAGTTCATTCTTAGTCTTCTCCAATTGCTCTGATCTGCCTCTTAGCCTGTATTTACAGGGAGCTTCCAAGGAACAGGGTGGATACGTCTCTTCTAGCATTAATCACACCGTTTTGTGATTGTCTATTACCTTATCTGTCTCCCTCATTCTACTATGGCTGCTGTGAGTTTGTGCAACAGATCTCTTTCTCTGTACTATTAGCCTGTCAAATGTCTGACACATATTAAGTGAACAAGATCTGCTTCATGAATGACTTTGTGTAAGCAAGCATCTGTTTTTAAGAACAATGTGAATCATTCCACAGTTTCCCATTCTGTCAATGTCTCCTTTCTTAGGGTGAGAAGACAAATACTTTAGGAATGCCTTTAAAGCAGCAGGTGGTGCAATCCAACAGAGGTCTTGGAAATGAAGGAGTCAGAACCAAACAGAAATATCTTAATTGGAAGTAGGGTCAACTTGCTGTGCTGTGACTAAGGAAAATCAGAAGAGAAAAAAATGTTGCAAAGGCTGCAGTAAACGATTTACCAAAAATGCTGCAGAGGGATTTTTTTTTTTTCTAATTTTTTGCAGTTTCTTTAGAAAACAAAGTGTCAAGCATAAAGTACTATGAAGGGTACATGGAAACTTTGGCAGATCTTTCTATTTAAATATAATCTGGCTGCTAGAACAGACACTATTTTGAAATATGATAATACCTTCTGATCTCTTTTCCCTTGTTCTTCATTATGGAGAACATTTTCAGGATAATAGGATGCCTCTCTTTTAGTAGCACATCTGTTTCTGCTTCATTGTCTTTACTTTGCTTGAAATCACAATTTCCTCTTTGGGAATGTACAATTGGTGGCAAGTAGAGATGATTATGATGTAATAAACAAAAATGATGACTTCAGGTGTGTTATAATAGGAAACTGAGGCTCTTTCTTCCTAGTAAACTCCTCTGCTGATTAAAATGAGGAAAGGAAACCAAAATATATGCAATGTCTGAGCAGAATGGCCTCAGAATTGAATGACTTCTCAGTCAGATAATTTCTGACTTAAGTTGTCTGTTTTCTTATGGTTTGTTTCACAGCTGTTGTGGCTAAGTACATTTATTATTGTCACATATACATATTGTATATATACGTATATATACATGTAATGTATACATATTTTATACATGTGTATATATAATCACTTTTAGTTTATTAGATAATGTAAAGAGTAGAAACTCTCTTTGGAACAGACTTGGATTGAATTCTGGCTGAAACACTTGGCTTTGTGACTTTGGATGTATTAACCACTTTGTGTTTCAGTGGCTGCTTCAGTAAAACTTCAGGTGAAAACATCAGCTTCTTTGTTCTGCAAATTGTAGATAATTTTTTTTTTTTTTTTTTTTTTTTGTGGTACGCGGGCCTCTCACTGCTGTGGCCTCTCCCGTTGCGGAGCACAGGCTCCGGACACGCAGGCTCAGCGTCCATGGCTCACGGGCCTAGCCGCTCCGCGGCATGTGGGATCTTCCTGGACCAGGGCACGAACCCGTGTCCCCTGCATTGGCAGGTGGACTCCCAACCACTGTGCCACCAGGGAAGCCCCTAGATAATATTTTTAAAAAGCATTTTAAAATGCATGGGCCAGGATGTCTGACTCATGAAAGTCCTCAGTATATGGCACTATTATTATTATTCTGTAAAAAATCACCCCCAAACCTCATATGACAGCTCTGTGCTTTCGTTTCTAGCATTTAGTATTGTCTTTGCCAGCCTTTTTCTCAGGTCCCTCAGTCTTGATTCCACATTTTCCCTTTGAGCCCAGGTAATGTAGATTTCATTTTCCTTCCTGCTTATACCTGTCTGCCTAAACTTTGGCCTCTGCCTAACTGAATTTCTACAAACAGAATTTTAAAAGATTGAAAAACTGATGGAGTCTTCTTAAATAAAAGTTCTCTTGGCATTCTAATTCTGACTAACTATATAAATATATATATTAAAGATATAAATATGTATTTAATAAATATAACTTAATATTTATTATTATATTTCCTATATACACACATAAAATCAGGTATAGATTATTTGTGCTTAAAACTTGTTACAATTATAAATATCAACAAAAATTTATGATAAAAACTCTACGAAATTTAAAAAATCCAAATGTAAGCATCATCCTGACTTTTAACACCCATAGGTTAATTTTGCCACTTTTTAAATCTTAGGAAAATGGAAATATATGATATGTACTCATTTGTGTCCGGCTTCTTTTGCTGAACATTATGTTCATGAGATCTAGCCCTTTTGTCACTAGGATGAATGAGTTCTGACCACTCTGTCTTCTCTTGTGTTATTAGCTCAAGACGCAGTTTCTCAGAAAGTGATCTGCCACTGGGCATTGTGGTTGATGTGTATGCACCATGGACATTCCCCCTCAGAAATGAAGGGCCTCCTCACCCATGTTCTGAGAATGCTGTCAATAGAAAGCCCTGGCTGACAGCCCCTATGCGGATTGCACTCTCCCTAATTGGAGGAGCCTGTGTAAAATGACTGGCATGGGGCTTTCCCCTCATCCTAACTCAGCACAACGTTAAAGTGTTATGGTAGCTCCAGAACTCCCAGTGGCATCAACTGAAGCCCCCAGTGACACTGTGCTGCAGCCCAGCTTCTCCTCCACCCAATCCTGCTTCCTTTCCTTCCCTTCCAAGAGTATTCCCTACTCAACCTCCTGCCTGCCCATCTCACTGAGTTAGCTTCCTTTAGCATCCAAGCTGCCATAACCGCGATCAGGTAACCTGGCGCAGTAAGAAAAATGTTTCGCTCTTTTGCTTTCAAGAAATTAGATGCTTTCATAGCCCCGAGTTACCTAGATTAATTGGTCTATGTTGAATGAAGAAAGGTCATCCCTCAAAAGGGTAATTAGAGTGCTGAGTTGACTGATCACACATATGGACAGAAATTCTAGGCAAGGATAGAGCAGGAAATAATCGATAACTTCCTTCCTGGGAAGGCGAGAAAATGTACTTGCTTGTATTCACTTCTGGTAGACCTGAACTTGCCTGTGTGTGGTTTTAATGCTACTCCCCTCTTATGGACTGAATGACGTATGTTGAAGCTGTCCACGATAAACGTGACAGACATTAGTGAAAGTGGGAAAACAGATTTTACTCAGTAACTGCTGACGGCAGCTCAGCTCCATTCTGCTTTGTGCAGAGGTGAGATTCGGTGCTTTAAAGGAAGAAGAAGAAGGAAGCGGGGAGAGTGGGGTCTCAGTGGAGTCAGAGAAGGGAAAAGTCATAAGGGGTTGGTCAGTGTAATGTGATTGGTCACCTGTGTTTGTGAGCGGGCAGCTATCGAAGTTAGGATTCTGCTCTATTCTTCTTGAAGAGCACATTTCAGTGGAATGGCTCTCAGGTCCTTAAAAAAGGCACCTTGTGAGAGATACAAATTCACAATTGTGAGCCCTTTTTAGTAAATGCTCTAAGAAAGGGAAGTCAGGGGTCTAGCCTCCAGTGTTGACTAGAACAAATAGTAAATTCTCCAGCTGCATTGAGCTTTTGCAGGTAGGAATTTAATGGGGGCTCTGGGATCATCCTAGAAGCATGGCTTATGTGGCTGGAAACCATGCCAGAGTTTGGCCAATCCCTTAGTGTGGGGTTTGGACAGTTATGTGCTGGGAGTCCTGCAGTTATCAAGCCCTAAGTTGGGACTGTATTTGGAGACAGGGCCTTTAAGAGGTAATTAACATAAAATGAGGTTATGAGGGTGGGGCCCAAATTCAATAGCGTTAGTCCCCTTGTAAGAAGAGAAGAGAAGAGACCCCAGAGATCTTTCTTGTTACATGCAGAAGAGAGATGAAGACATGGGAACACAGCGAGAAAGCAACCATTTGCAAGACAGAGGAGAGCTCTCACCAGAAAATGAGCCAACTGTTGTCTTGATCTGGAATTTCCAGCCTCCAGAACTGTGAGAAAATTAATTTCTGTTGTTAAGCCACCCAGTCTGTAGTATTTTGTTATGGCAGCCCTAGCAGATTAATATACCTCTGTACACACTACATTTGAAATCATATAAGGTATTAGTTTTAATATACTGTGACAACACATTTGTATGAGTATACACAGACACGTTTTTATCTAGAAACCACAAACAAAAATTGCTTTTTTTCAAACTAAGGATGTTTACTAGATATGCTAATTTCAGTCTCCCTCTGAGACTAAAAGATTTGTTTGTAGTTAAGCAGCATTTATACTCATTTATACTAACTTCAAAAACTAAAGGCATTGCCAAAAGATGAAATGTGAATCGCTTTTAATGCCACCAAGTGAACTGAATCAGAATGTTTTTCATGACAAAATATTGCTGTATTTGGATGGATTAACCCCTCAAATATAATTAGTGAAAAGTATTCTGAGAATAAAAGAATAAGTGTAACATACCCAGGACAGTGCCTAAAACACAGTAGATATTCAATCAGCAGTAGATTTCTTCTTCCACCCCCACTGCTTATCAACTACTGCACAAATATACACATACATACATGTCCTTGCCTTTAGAGGCTTCATAATCCTTGACTATTAACTCCACAGAACTGTTTTATTTTGTGTTTGATGCAGTAATTTATAAACAGAAGTGATATGTCTTATCATTTGATAGGTATCACCCAGTGGTTACCAAGCTGAAATAATGATATATCAGCATCATTATTATAAAAAGTGTGGAGTTAGACAATAATAATTTATCATAAATAATAGAAGTCCAACTCTATATTTTTTTTATTAAAAGCCTGGATACATTTCCTAATCCAGGCTAGTGTACAAAATTATGTCAACAGAAGAATCAGGATTTATTGCACTAGTTATTTGTGATCATGGTTGCCAACAGACTTTGTTCTTCAGAAAATTTTGGTAAAGTTTCATAATTTTTTATCAATATCTAGTCTCACCATTTCTACAAGTTTGAGAGGAAAGTGACCAAGACCAAATCGATCCTCACTGTTTTGCCTGATTTGAAAGCGTTATATGTATGAGATAAATGTTAACATACGTCCGTACAGAAAATGTACCTCATGGTGTATGTTTAAATTGGTCCATACAGCAATCAGCAATGGATGAAAATAAGATTAAAAACAATGTTCCAACTGTAAAATAAAATGATTATATTTAATCTGTGAAGACTCCTTCAGGAAGAAGGTGGCTTTGTTTTCAGTTTTTTTTTTTTTTTTTTCTAATTTTTTGGCCATGCTGCACAGCATTCAGGGTCTCTTAGTTCCCCAACCAGGGATCTAACCTATGCCCTCTGCAGTGGAAGCTCAGAGTCTTAACCATTGGAGTGACAAGGGTCCAAAGGTGGCTTTGTTTTGCTGCATCCAGAAATGGCTTAGGAGCCAAAAAATGAATGATTTCTCTTGGGATGACATCTGACACAGAGATCAGTCAACACCCATACAGTTTTAATGAATGATGGGTCATAATTCTTTGAGCCTCCTGTATGTCACAAGGCTTCAGCCATTCAGTACATGTGGGACTTAAACATCTGCGTAAATAGTTTCTGTCAATTTCTACTTAAATGTAGTTCCAGTCTGTCTTTGTCAGTTTGGGCTGCTATAACCAAGTACCATAGACTGGGTAAGCTTATGAACAACAGACATTTATTTCTCACAGTTCTTGGGGCTTGAATTTTGAGATCAGGGTACCAGTATGGTCGGGTTCTGGTGAGAGCCTTCTTGCAGACAGCACACAGCCCACTGCTCACTGTGTCCTCATGTGGCAGAAGGGGCAAGGGAACTCTCCAAATTTCTCTTATAAGAGCACTAATTCCATTCATGAGGGCCCTGTGCCCTCATGACCTAATCACTTCCTGAAGGTCTCACCTCCAAATACCATCACATTGGAGATTAGGCTTCAACATATGACTTTTAGGAAGACACAAACGTCTGCTCTGCAGCAGAGCCCATATAATATTGACATTTAAAAAACATTTGTCCTTTGTCCCCTGGTCAGTGAAAAACACTTCAAAAAGATACTTTTAGATAAATGCTGTTGTTTAAGCAAAGTTAGACACACCTCTGAGTAAATATAAAATCTCGTTAAGAGATCAAGAAGACTCTGCTGGTTCCTTGATGGCGGTGTGGAAGAGGGAAGATACATCATTCCATGTCACCCCACTGTCAGTTCCTCCCCAGTGAAGAAGCAGTCATTGCATTGAGTCATACTTTGGAAATCTAATAAGACCATTTTACTAGTGGGAAGGATGACTGTGCATTAAAAGGTGATGCATGTAGACATGGATGTAATCTTTCTGTATTCTCTCTCCTTCCTCTTGTCCCCTGGATGACAAAGCAGGAAGCCATTCTAGGGCCTTCTCTGAGGGAAGTTAGGGATCTCTCTGGAGCTCACTTTTAGGATCTTCTGTTTATGCCGCAAGATGAGTAAAGACAGTTGAGGCTGCCATCTTGAAATATTTCTGTTTCTCATAGCGTACTGTCGCTTGGTAATCAATCAGCCTGTGAAAACTGACTTATGGTAACATTTAGACACATGAGGAAGAAGATACCCTTTCAGGCTTTGAGTGAGATCACAAATTCCAGCTCACCTTTCCAAAATGCTGTGCATTGTAGTTATAGCCAGTCAACAATAAAATCAGCCTTTAATTTCCATTGTGATTGTTTTTTGTTTACAAATTTCCCTTATGATCTTCAAAGTCATGGATATGACTCGAGCAGTATTTAGAATCCTGGGTCTCCTGATCATAATAGAATATTAATATTGTTGAGTATTACTTTAGATACAAGACTAAATATAAATGTAGTGTTCATATATATTATAAATGTAATATATGCAAGTCTATATATAGATAAACAGATAGATATACATATACTGCTCTAAGCACTAATTTCAGACACATTTGTCACAGAATAGAGATGGAAATGTCTATATTGATTTTTAGAAACAATACTGCTTTCTCTGTAATCCCGTTTTGGAAAATCTGTTAATGACACTATGTAGTAAAACTAGGCCTGAACACCTGGACTCTGTTTGAAATTTGTTGATAACTCACTGAATAATTCAACATTTCCATCTGTAAAATGGAAGGGATCTTTCTCAGACATTTCACTAAAATAAAAACATTTCATTATTATTCATTCAAACATTTATTCACGCCGTTGAGTGTCTACTGTGTGCTATTATTTTAAACTAGTGGTTCAGTAATTAAAATATAAAAATACTCTGCTTGCAGAGAGTGTAAATACTTGCGAAGGCATTTTGACAGGTGTTCAGTTCTACTTAAATATAAATATCATGATTTTAAACGTTATGAGCTTGGCCATAAGTAAGTCCATATTCTTTGATGTGGAAATGACACTCCTAGAGATATTTTCCCAAGGACATTCAGAAGAAGGAAAAAGTAAATGCATAACTACTTACTGAGCTCTTAGTATATTCTAGCCAGTGTTGTCCAATAAAATATTCTGTGATGATGTAAATGTTTCCTACCTGCACTGTTGAATATGGTAACCATTTGTGAATACTGAGCACTTGAAATGTAGTGTACAACTGAGGAACTGAATATTTAATTTTATTTCATTTTAATTAATTTAACCTTAAATTTAAGTAACCATGTATAACTACCATATTGAACTGCACAAGAGGCATATTAAGTAATTTATGGGAAGTATTTTGTTCAATTATTATTAACTTTACTTATTAAATTAATACAAATTTACTTAATACTTAAATATTAATAACAGTTCATTATTATCAACTTTATGGTCTATTAACTTTATTCTACAGATGCAGGAACTGTAGTTCAGGAAAGTTAAATAATTGGCAAAGGTCACCCACTTTGTTAGTGGTATAACTGAAAGTTTTGACTAGGTAGGATTATGCTTTAGCTCATGATCAACCAGCTAGGTGGCTTTCTTCTATGATACACTGACTTGCAATCATAGAAAATTGTCACATATACTTGGGGCCCAAAATCCATGAAAACCATGAAGCTAGTAAGTGAAAATTAATAAAATTATTAGGAAAAGGGAAAACATTTATATCAAATGAAAACAGCAGAATGCAAAAAATACAGACTTTAAGATTATAATTGGGTAAAAACAATGTGAACAAGTTAAGAGTAATATGTGAGTTAGAACACAGATTCTTTTTTTGTGATAAGATTACGGAAAAGTTTTGTGTGCTTGTTGCTAACTTTCACTAGTTTTAATTTGATTTCTGTTGGTCCTTTTATACGGAACAAGTATCAGTATGTGGATATGTGGAGACAGGTGGAGAAATTCACTTGACTCTCCTCCAAATTAGGACAATCACAGGATTGACCAGGAGTTTGCAAACATTCTTGCAAGGCTGTCCTATAGCTATTTCCCTTGCTAACAATCCTCAGATTTCTTTAAAATGAAAACTGCAACCAAACTCATGGAATTAAACTTGCTTTATCCAAGCCAATTATAACTATGTATCTCATTTTTCTTTGTCATCTCCTCCTTTCTCAGCTGCCCTTGTACACAGAGATGGCCGTATTATCTGATTTTAGCTAACTGGACATAAAGAGAGAATACTTGGGAAATCTAAGAAGGATTTCACCTCTTAACAAAAGAAAAATCTCTTTTCTACATGTCTCCCTCCCTTCCTGTTTAGGATGGGATGTGGTGATATCCTGTTGCTTGGAGCTGTAGCTGCCATTGTGGGCCCAAGAGGGAAGGATGAGAGATGAGCAAAAATACCCACACTCCTGATATAGTTTAGGTGCTGTTTAAATATATATATATACTCCATACTTTGTTTGTAGTTAAAATTTTTTCTCTTTTAAAGCCAGATTTGGTAGAGTGTACCGTTATCTACAGCTTAAAACTTTCCTAATGGATTCAAGGTCCTCTACCTCACAAGCTGTGATTTCCATTGTGTGGAAGATGCATGAAGTTGGGAAGCCAGGTATTAGCTAACTCTGTGGTGCAGAGTTTCCATAAATCTCCATGAAAGCAAAGTTTCCACATAAACCTTCAGACCACAGCTGAAAAGACTTGCTAAGGGGCATAGTTAAAATCTATAAAGCAACAGGGACTTAAAAGATCCACAAATGCCTATTTTTAAATTCTGCTTCTCAAACATGAATATATTAAAGTTGCTGAAGTCCTTCTACAGATGATATTTGGGCTGGCATTTCTGTAAGTGGAAGAGATTATCTTTTGCTTACAATTTGTCACTTCTAACTGACTGTAGATCACAGCAGTTTAGAAGCTTAACCCCTTTAATTTAGGCTCTCTCTCTTCCAGCTTTTAGAAAAATCCTTTCAGCAGGCTGATAAAAATAGCAGCAGCAAAGCAATTAGATGTAATTCCAAACAGCTGCAGTCCAAGCCAGACCTATAAATGCTTTCTCCTATTTTAGTTACACACAAGTCAAAATCCTCCTGTAAGTTCCTGACAAAGTGAAAGGAATAGAAGATCCTTCAAATAATACACATCGACATTCAACCGTAATACTCCCATCCAATTCTCATGGCAAATACTGGCCATCAATGTCAGCGAAACTTAGTGCAATAAAGTTATTTTGTGCCTGAATTCACTGGCACAAAATAACCAAAAATTGGATTTCAGTTTGATTTAGGGATCCCTTCACGATTGCCTACTAAGTCCTAAGTACTCTCAGAAGTTGGACATACAGATAAATATGATACAGTCCCTGCCCTCAAATATCTCACAGTCTAGAGGGGAGTTACAATCTTTTTTCTCCCATGGTATGTATATTGTTTAATCATGGATCCATAATATTACAGACCTTAGATTTTGAAGAAACCTATGGTAATACACATTCTCATTGGTAATTAGTCTCTAAACAGTTAGTAATTTCTGAGGTATTATTAAACAAGTAAATAACCCATAGGAAGTTGGTTAACTTCCAAAGCAAAAACTGGAGAATTTTCTGACCTGAGCGAATGGAATATAATCTAAATTTTAATAATAATTATTATGAGGAGGTAGCTTAGTTTTGTTATATCACACAGTGTATTGGAATTTTACAGATATTTAGAATGCCATTTTCTTTGGCTAAATAGCTACAGGGTATTATTATCCCTCTGCCCAATCAAATGAAATGGGTTTTGATTGACAGCTAACTTTCTGTAAGTAGCTTTTCATAAGCAAGGAAACTACTTCTGTTGCAGTAGTTGTGTTTTGTACTGATTTCAGTTATTCAACCATTTTAGTATCTTCCTTGAGCTAGTTATAAAGAAGCTCACACATATCCATGTCCTCACTCTCTCTCTCTCCCCTATCCACCAAAAAATGAAGAAGCTACAAGTTCTTTATTTCATAAAGATCAATAACGACTCCCAAGTGACAGCTCTGGGTCTCTGGGAAACAGGTGTCAAAAGGAAAACATAAGTGCAAGAGAGTTATTGGAGGTAATTCCTAAGAGGGAAAAGAAAGAAAGGCAAAGCACAAGTAGGAAGAGAAAGACTTCTGACCGTGGTACTGGTCTCACACTTATAAAAAGAGAGGACAGAAGAAAGATTGGGTAGAACTAAGTGACTAAGTGCATCTCTGAGAAAGTCTCGGCCAGCCCACCAGGGAGTTCCCAGTGCACAGATCACCCATGGAGGAAAGCCGAGATGACCGGAAATGGTGAGCCCTTGAATCTGCACCATGCTCAGTCATGGGCAGAGTCTGCCCAGAAAGTATGTGGCCTTGACTTGAAAGCGGAGACAGACCTTGGAAAGGTTGGGGCTTCAGCTGATCTTCTTGTAGCAGATCGTCTTTTGAAAGGAGACATGAACAGCTCACCTTCATAGCTGTAACACTGAACTGGTAATAATTTTTAACCTTATTCCTTCAGATGCTTGCAGTTTTCTAATAGAGCTCTATGTTCCATAGTTTCACTTACTGCAATGTATTCCATTTAATGCAATTCTCCAAATGCTATCTTAATGAACCAATGGTGGTACCATTGCTTTTTAGGACCACCTCCTATCACAATTTGCATCATAGAGAGATCTATCTGTCATTAACAAGATGAGGCTGCCATTTTATTTCAGAAATACTCTCGGGAATCAAAAATCCTACACGCAAAATAGAGAGCTGAGTTCTGATCATGTGACTCAGGTCAGAAACAAAACCAGAGTCTTGAACAATATCACCGGGACATGGTGACATCATTTACTTTTTCCCCATCTTTCTCTTGGCTCCTTAATTCTCCATGTTCGTTTGAGGGTTTGCCATCCATTTCAATAGGTGGGCCACCATTCAAACTGAGGTGGGAGAGAGGGTTGGATATGGAACAGACAGCCCCAAAATATAAAATTTCCTTTATACTGGGTCACAGCACAATTTTTTTAGATAGTATTCAGTAAGTTTTATCTTTTGACTAAAAGAACTATTCTTTTTATGATTTTCTTTATCTATTTGATACCACCATACTATAAAATTGACTAGTTACATCTCCAATTTTTTCTGATGATTACCTTCAGTTTAGAAATCAATCAATAGCGAGACTAAGAAAAAATTCAGTTTTTAAAATATTCTCCTAATACAAACTCCAAAGCCCAAAGTTAAGCTTGAAATTGCAAACTAAACTAAAAAACGCTATGCTCTAACCATATTTAAATTTAGTATTCGCTGCCATATGAAACTAAAATAATAATTAAATATCTATTTGAAAAGGCAACTTGTGTTATGACATTTAAGGTAGAAATGATAAGGAATATCACTTCTTTTATTTCAAGAAGTGAGCTGTCAGTATCTGTAGCTAAAAAGAAAATGTCTTCTGCAGGTTTGATAGTTTTATAAAAATGATCACATTAGAAATAATGTTACAATGATCTCTGAAAGCTAAGTTTGTGACTATATATAGAAATGAATCACATAGTTATAGTTTAAAGAAGTGTATTAGTTATCTACTGTTGTATAACAAATTACTGCAAACTTAGCAACTCAAATCAATACACATGTATTATTTACTAGTTCACAGTTTCCATGAGTCAAGAGTCTTGGCATGGTTTAGCTGAATCCTCTGCTCAGAGTCTCACAAGTCTGCAATCAAGGTATTGGACAGGCTGAATTCTCATCTAGAGACTTGACTAGGAAAAGGATCTACATCTAAGCCCATGGAGATTACTGGCGGAATTCATTTCCACCTTAGTTGTATGACTTAGGGCTCCAGCTTTTTGCTGTCTATAAGCTGGAAGTTGCCTTAGATCCCAGTACATCTGAAGTTCCTAATGGTGGCCCACACTTCTTTGTCACATGGTCTCTCTAACATGGGTGCTTATTTCATCAAGCTTGCAGGGAGAATCTGTAGCTCCAGTTTGCTAGCAAGGCAGAGTCTTATATACACGATGCCATTACAGGAGTGACACCCTATAACCTTTGCCACATAACCTAAATTAATCATGGGAGTGACATCCGTATTCAATTGGTTAGAAACAAGTGTCAAGTCACCCGCATTCCAGCGGAGGGAAATACACGAAGCATGAACACCAAGGGATGGGGATCACAGGGGGTCATCTCAAGGTCTACATGCCACAGAAAGTTTCCTTTTTGATTGGGAAGACATTGGAATTTACATGAAATTAATATACATAGACAATACAAACATTTCTTTAGTAGGTGGATAGAGTTGCAGCCCATTATGGTTCATTAGCTATTTAAACTTTAGAGATAATTGGTCACCTCTGATTTTTTAAAATTGATTTAATATTTTCAAACTTTATATAATTAATATATAAATTATGAATTAGAGTGATTAACTGAACACTCATGAACACACCACCCAAGCTGACCACTAAAATATTACCAAATACCAGTGTGCTGCAATCATTTAATGCTATCTACCTCCCTACATTCCCCCAGAGGTAATCTATGTCTTCAATTGTATATTTGCCCTTCCATTATTTATTTAAATTGTTTTACCACACGTGTATTGTTTCTGTTTACTTGTTTTTGAATTTTACCAAAATTGTACCATACTGTATATGTAACATATATTATATACATGTGTATGTATATATTTATTTGAATTGACTTTTGTCATTCTAACTTTCCCAGCATTTTCAGTTGGCAATCCTAGCTCAATTACTTAGACTGGGAGAAAATCTTGCCCATGATTACCAAGAGTTGAACAAGAACATTCATGGTAGAATTGTTTTAATAGCAAACCCCAAAACATCTGTGAGTACACACAAACTCAAAATAAACAAACAAATAAATAAACAGCCACTAGAAGCAACTCAAATATCTCTTTTTCTCCTTCCTTTATGTTTACCTTTGCTATTTCCTGTTTAGATTTCCAACTTTTTCTTTCTTAAAACTCATGGCATTATAGCATGTTGTAGTAACATGATTTTAGACACAGATTTCAAATATGTCAGATTTCATATGAATGGTTGGTGGACAAGCAAGATACAGGATCAGGAACAAATGAGAGAACTGGTAAAAAGTAATAAAGGTATGGTGGAAAACTGAGACTTGGAATAAGAATTTATGGGTGCACAGTCATAGCTAGGAGGTTTGGGGAAGTACCCTGAACTTCATTTTCCTCATCAGGAAGACAGGGATAAGGTATAAATAACACCATTCACGCCTGATTCCACAGAGTTATTTTGAGAATCAAATACATGGCCATATGTGAATGAGCCCTTAAACTCTTTGTAAGTTCTGTATTAAAAATGGAATATTGCCTTCTTTGAAGAAATGTAGAGTAAGAAAGGAAGTGTTCTGATATTAAATTAGGAGAAGCAAAGGTGAATCATGGGAAACACCAGCCCTGGAAATTTAAGTTAGAAATGTTATTCCAACAAGTTTGAGAAAACATTTCAAGTTATGAGACTGGAGCTGACAACGCAATAGACTGGGATTGCAAAACAGAGAAGGAAAAGTAATTTCTGGCTGGATTGTAGGATAATAAACTCACTAATGTTGGAAAAAAGGCCATAGCCAGAGAGATGTTACTTCCCTTCAGAAAGCACACAGAGGGTAAGGCCAAATTAGCAAACTTTTTGTTAAACTGTGGAAATGGAGGGTTGAAAGACATAAGAGTTGTAAATACCTCTCACAAGTGTGTGTGTGATATTGGAGAAGAAATAAGGGATGCTAGTTATTTAGCCTCTGTTTGTGAAAGTAGTTGCTAAGCACTTCCTCCCAGGAATCAATTCATCAAGGTGATTAACATTAGTGCTTACAATAAACAAACTTCCAGGTTTCAGCTTTTTAACGTAGTCCGATTCGGGTTAAGATATCTTCCTCCATCTTTTGGCTATACTCTATAAACCAGATGTCCTTCAACATGCCACGGCAATGGAAGAGAGACTGGAAGGGTCATCCTAGATCTTGTCTGTGTTCTCTTCAAAGTGACACACATGAGTTTTGCTCACAGGCTATTACCACATCTACACACGGCCACAACCTAATTGTAAACATGTCTGGGAAATGAGGAGAGAACATACAAATATTTGGTGAGCTTCTAGAACTGTTTTATCCCATTGTTCCTTTCTTTACATACAGTTCATACATTCAAACTGGAACAGAGCAGGATTCTGCAGTACCACCCCCCTCCAAGTACAAAACTGAGCAGTTAATGATTAGGACAATAGAGTCACAGACTCAGTGTCTGATGCACGTTCCTGAGTTGTTTTACAGATACTCTGACTGCTACCAGAGGACATGACATAAGCTGCTCCCTCTTGAGCGGTACTGAATCTTTGGCTAACACAGTTCCAAGTACTGGCCTCAAGAGAATGGGATTATTGCTCATAATGATCTATATTTTTGTAGGCATCAAAGTAGTTGTAGCTTGCTCTGCTTATATGTAAGCAGGCAACTAAAACTGTCAGCAAAGAGAGGCTACAGACCCAGGTTGACACCTTCTACTCTGAGAATATGGTGCCCTAAGTCAGCATAAAGAAGTTAAAGAAGACAGACCTTCTCCCCTAATCCCATAGAAATGGAATGATGTCTGACAACGGAGAATTAAAAGCAGCTCTTTTGCCCCTTTCCTGTTTGCCCATTTCTGTTCCCCTCTAACCCCAAAAGAACCTAATTATAGGAAAGAGATCACTAGGCAATTTAACCTAACTCCTGACTTATGCTCTCCTGAATGCACACCATGCCTTGCCTAACTTGTTGATTCTTTTCCTAGATAAAAAGAAGTAAGGATGAAGAATTAAGCAGTGAAAAAATAACTAGCTCTCTGGCCCCCATAGTCCCCTTAGCAATCCATGCAGGCAAGATAAGCTCTGAAGAGAGATCCAGCCAGTCTGCACACAATGGAGAAGGATGCAGAACCCAACATCCTGCCTTGCTGATTCGCTGAGATTCTTCCCCCTATTTTTCCCTTTAAAAACTCTCATAGTTGAGCTTAATCTTCAGAGTTGGTCTCTGGACACAAGTTCACCTTCTCCCCAGATTGCTGGCTTTTCTGATTAAGGCAGTTTTCCTTCCTCCTGACACTTGCCTCTTGAATTATTCGATTTTGAGCGGTGAGCAGCCAAACCTCAGTTCTGTCACAAGCCAGGTAGTTGTTCTCCGTGTGTTGTGAGCTAGGGCTATTTCATCTAGGGACTTGTTTGGGCTGAAACATCCAAAATGGCTTCCTTGCATGCTGGTAGATGATACTGTCTTTTGTCTGGGAGCTCCACTAAGACTGTTGGGAACTCACACTCACAGGCTCTCCATATGACATTGGCTTCTGAGCAGCAGATGGATTTTTGGGTTTTTTTGTTTTTTTCTTGGCTGTGCCATACAGCCTGTGGGATCTTAGTTCCCTGACCAGGCGTTGAACCCATGCTCTCTGCAGTGGAAGCACAGAGTCCCAACCACTGGACTGCCAGGGAATTCCCAACAGATGGATTTTGAGAGGTAGCATCCCAACAGTGATTGTTCCCAAAGTGAGCAAGCAGAAGCTGCTAGATATTTTAAAGGCTAAACTTGCACTGACACAGTGTGATTTCTACCATGTGCTATTGTTTAAGTAGTCACAAGGCAAAAAAAATAAACCCTAAGGAAAGGGCAAGGACAAATTAACACCTTTTCTTCATGGGGCTCTGACAAAGAACTGAGAGTCATCTTTAATGTACCATATGCCCAGTCACCAGTTATTCTTGGTGTCATGAGAAAATGTTAAATTCTCTTAATTTTATTTGACTTAAAAATTCTGAGATGTACAGTAAGAATTTCTTCTCATTGAGTTTCTTTCTTGCCATGTTTAACAATGTCAGGCATTCAGTGTAACGGTCCAAAATAACATTAAACTTAAGTAAATTTGGGGATGGAAAATTATATAATGTGTTTCCTCTTGGCAAGCATGCTGTATATAATCTCCTATATATGTTCTATATATAGTTCACTGTTTTCTGTTCCCTGTTTCATCACTATCTACTTGTTTTTGTTTTGTGTTAAGGGTTTAAGCATCTCCAATGGTCATTCCCTGAATACATAGCTAAAAAGCTGGGAGCGTTAGTGATCTCACTGCCGATAGCTGTGCTCAGTAAATTGGACTTCGATGATGACCAACTTGGCAGTTTTGTTCAGCAGTTTCTCCATGGTATGTCACATCTAGAGCCTAGTAATTTGTTAAGAAAGAAGAGAGTTCAGATATGCATTTTGACCTGGAATGTTAGAGGTATAAACACTCATACTGTCTTCAGGAAGGAAAGGGATTGTTTAATGAGTGGTCTTTGTGAATCACTTTGCTCCTGAGTCCACAAAATGGTGCTCCATCCAAAAATACCAACAGGTTAAGTTTTGGTCCACTTTAAAAATATAACCCTAATTGGGTTTATATGGTCTTGTAGCTCAGAAAGCTCATAATGGCCACTTGAGTATTTTCATCTCCAGAGTCTTGCTTTAAGTTCAGCTGGAGTTAATAAGAGAAATGCTTGCGCTCAAGACTGAGAGAGACCTTAGAGATTCCATGGCATTGCCCAAAGTTCACTCTAAAGGAGTGAGTCTAAACTCTAAGGAGTGAGTCTATGCTTTTCAAAGATGCCTTTTTCAATAGAGAAAGAGGATGTAAGATGAACAGCTATGTTAAAAACGTGCAGCCTGCACTAACACTACATTTCTCTATCTTAGACATTTCACTGGCAACTACTGTCCAAAAGATGTGCTCCAAGCCTCAAATGCCCTCAGTTAGGCCGGAAGCTCCATCAAAGCCCATACTGAAGAATTTAATATAAAACAATTTATTCTACTCATAAGACTTTAATCATTACCTACATATCTAGGAAAATTTTTGTGGAACGTTAGGCGCATATTCAAATAACTATCAGAGATTTTCCCACTTTATTATCCCACAGGCAACTCAAAATTCAGCATGTCCAAAAAAGAATTATCTTCCCACAAAATTTCTGTCACAATAAATAATATTACTATTCACCCCACCACTCAAGACAGAAACTGAGGCATTTTATCTAATATTTAGTCCCCAGATTTGGGGTATTTTATCAAATAAATATAACCCAAGTTTAGAATTCCCTACAATGTGTTCTGTGAAACACTAGTTCCACAGAATGCCTCAGTGAAAATTCTTTTACATATAGGAAATACTGTTACTCAATCCTCCCAGTCAAAAGTTTACACTGCATTTTAGCAAATCAGAGTTTATTTAAATTGACTTAACCTAGTGTTTTTCCAAGTCAATATTTGCTCTCCAAACTTATCTGTTTATCAATAGTACCCACTAAAATTCTTCAAAGCTAACACTCTATGGAGCACATTTAAGGAAATTGTGCTCTAACCTATCTCTTGCTGCTTACTTCATATTCCCCTCACCATTTACCCATTTTACTATAAAAACCTTCAACCTAATCTCCTGTCCATTCTTATAGTCTGCTATGTGTCTTTTTCACTGTGCTGAGAGTGATATTTATAAAATACAAATCTGATTCTGATACTTTTCTGCTTTGCCCCATTCTGTGGCCTCATAATATTTACAGGATTGTATTGATTAAGAAAATTGAGCTGCAAGTAACAGAATTTCAATTAGCAGTAGCTCAAGCCATATAGACAAGTATTTTATTGCATAACAAATTTGGGGTAAAGAGTTTAAAGGCTGGTTAAATCAGCAAAATAAGAATACTATCCAGGATCCATATATTTCCAACTTTCCGTTTTGCTTTGCTTTGCAAAGATACAGGAAAGAAAAATCATTGGTGCAGGGTCCATTGCTCCAGACATCACAATCTTAACACAACAAAAATATAATCAAACTCAGAAATAAGATCATTGCCTGATTTTTCCTTTTGTTTTAGGGGGAAAAAACACAACTTTCCCAGAAGCCCTATAGAATATTTCTTCTCAGAAACTATTGTCCATCATAGAACCACATTCCCTGTTGTGGTTTCAAGGAAGATTGGGAAAGGAGAATTCTGATACTTCCAGTTTTAGTAGTTGAACGTAGGCTTGCAAACATGGGAAAAGCTCATGAGGCATTGCTCTTGGGTAGGCAACACTCAGCATTTTCCTTGGCATCTGACACCACTCAAAAGCTGGCCTTAGCCTATCTTTCTAGTATTATTACTGGTCATTTCTAATATTATACCACATGTCCTCGTATCTACTTCCTTTTTCACAATATTCCTTTTACTAAAATTCCCTCTTCACAACTTCTACATGTTCAGGTCTTAAGATTCATATTAAGCAGAGTAACCTTGGACACCTCAATCACCAACACAGTGAATTACTTCCTCATAAATTACATTTTGGTGGGGGTGGAGGTTTGACTCAAGTGTGGTATTTATTTTTTATGGCTTTATTAAAGTGTAATTGGTATATAAAAATTGCACATATTTAATGTATATAATTTAATGTGTTTAGAAATATACACACACCTGTGATACCATCACCACAGTCAAGATAACAAACATATCCGTCACTTCCAAGTTTCCCTGTGTCCCTTTGCTTTCTTCTTCTGTGATGAGAACATTTAACTTGATATCTACCTTCTTAACAAATTTTAGGTACACAATACCATACTATTAACTATAAGCACTATATTTTACAGCAGATCTCTAGAAATAATTCATCTTGTATAGCTGTAACTTTATACCCATTGAACAATAGCTCCCATTTTCCCTACCCCCATCCACTGGCAACCACCATTTAATTTTCTGCATCTACACTTTTGACTGTTTTAGATACCTCATGTAAGTGGAATTATGCAGTATTTGTCCTACTGCGACTGACTTATTCCACTTAATGTTTTCAGATCCATCCATGTTGTTGAAAATGATGAGATTCCCTTCTTTTTAAAGGCTGAATAATATTCCATTGAATGTGTATACCACATTTTCTTTATTGACGTGCTTGTCGGTGGACGTTTGGGCTGTTTTCATACTTGGCTACTTTAAATAATGCTGCAATGAACATGGGAGCGCAGATAACACTTCAAGATCCTGTTTTCATTTCCTTTGCATGTATACCCAGAAGAGGAATTGCTGAATCATATGGTGGTTCTAGTTTTAGTTTTTTAAGGAAATTACGCACTGTTTTCCATAGTGGCTGCACCATTTTGTATTTCAGTCAACAGTGTAAAAGGGTTCCAATTTCTCCAAAACTTCACAAACCCCTGTTATCTGTTTGTTTGTTTGTTTCATTGTAATAGCCATTCTAACAAGTGTAAGGTGATATCTCACTGTGGTTTTGATTTGAATTCTCCTATTAATTAGTGATGTTGAGCATATTTTCATATACCTGTTGGCCATTTGTATGTCCTCTTTGGAAAAATGTCTATTTAGGTCCTTTATACATTTTATATTTGGGTTATTGATTGATTGATGCTGAGTTGTAGGAGTTCTTTATATATTTTGGAATGAATCCCTTTTCAAATATATGGTTTGCAAATATTTTCAGTTCCACAGGTCTCCTTTTCTCTTTGTTGATTGTTTCCTTTACTGTGCAGAAACCTTTTAGTTTGATGTAGTTCAACTTGTCTATTTTTGCTTTTGCGGCCTGTACTTTTCGTGGCATATCAATAAAATCATTACCAGGACAAATGTCATGAAGTTTCCCCCCTATGTTTACTTCTAGGAGTTTTACAGCTTTAAGTCTTACATTTAAGTCTTCATTCCATTTTGAGTTGATCTTTTGTATGGTGTATGAGAGAAGTCTAAGTTCTTTTTCTTTTTCTTTTCTTTTTGCATATTCAGTTGTTATCCAGCTTTCCCAAAACCATTTGTTGAAGAGGCTACCCTTTCCTTATTGTGTATGCTTGGTGCCCTTGTTGAACCTCAGTTGGTTGTATGTGTGTGTGAGTTTATTTCTGAGTTTTATTCTGTTCCATTGGTCTAAATGTCTGTCTTTATGCAAGCACCATACTGTTTTAATTACTGTAGTTTTGTGATATGTTTAAAAATCAGAAAGTGTGATGATTCTATTTTTGCTTCTCTTTCTTAAGATTGCTTTGAGTATTCTGGGTCTTTTGTTATTCCATATGAATTTTAGAATTGTTCTGTTGGGTATTTATAATAGTTGTGTCTTCCTGATTATTTTATCCTTTATAATTATGTATTGTCCCTCTTTGTCTCTTGTGACTATTTTTGACTTAGAGTCTGTTTTGTCTGATGCAAGTACCATCACTCATGCTCTCTTTGGTTTGCCATTTGCATGGGATATCTTTTTTCATCCCTTTATTTTCAGCCTATGTGTGTCCTCAAATCTAAAATGAGTTGCTTGTAGATCATATATAATTGAGTCTTGTGTTTTATCCATTTATCCATTCTATGATTTTCATTGGGGAATTTAAGCCATTCAGTTTAAAGTAATTATTAATAGGAAAGGGCTGCCTTACCATTTCCACTTTTTATTGTTTTCTGTCTGTCTTGTAACTCTTTTGTTCCTCTTTTACAGTCTTGCTTTTTTTCCTTTGTGTTTCACTGTTCGTAGTGATATCTTTTTAAATTTCTCTTTCTTTTGTGTAACTTCTAGAGGTATTTTGTGCATATGTGTTATTACTATGAGGCTTACACAAAACATCATATATATATATATAAAACAGCCTATTTTAAGGTTAAAATATCTAAACTTCAATCACATCTACACTTTTACTTCTTCCTCCACATATTTTATGTTTTTGATGTCACGATTTACATCTTTTTTATAGTGTGTGTCCATTAACAAATTTTGTAGTTGTTATACTTAATACTCTTTTGTTTTGATTTTTATACTAAAGGAAGAGTGATTTACACACCACCATTACAGTAATACAGTATTCTGTACTTGTTTTATATTTACCTTTATCAAAAGTGTTTTCTACTTCCACATGCTTTATTTTGTTGTTTAGAGTCTTTTTGTTTCAATTGGAAGAGTTCCCTTTAACATTTTTATAAGGCAGTTCTGGTGGTGATGAACTCCTTTTGCTTTTGTTTGTCTAGGAACATCTTTATCTCCCCTTTATTTTTGAAAGATAGTTTTGCAGATATAGAATTTTTAGAAAGCATTTTTTTTTCTTCCAGCTCTTTGAATATGTATCATCCCATTCCTTTCTGTCCTGCAAGGCTTCTGCTAAGAAATATGTTGATGAACTTATGGGGGCTCCCTTGTACAAGACTGGTCACTTACTCTCGCTGTATTCAAAATTGTCTTTGACTCTAAATTTTGATAATGTGTCTCATTATTAGCTCTTTTGATCCATCTTCTTTGGAATCTCTCAGGCTTCATGAATCTAGCTCTCCTTTTCCCTCCACCGATTTGGGAAGGTTTTGGCCATTATTTCTCTAAATAACCTTTCTGGCTCTTTCTCTTTCTTCTCCTTCTGGGACTCCCATAATGCATATATTGGTTATCTCATAGATCACTTACTCTTTCTTCACACTTTTTCACTCTTTTCTCTTTTCATTCCTCAGACTGGATAATTTTACTCTTTTCCCTTTTCACTCCTCTGTCTTTGAGTTTTCTGGTTCTTTCTTCATTTTGATTGACTATGATATTGAAGCTCCCTATTGAACTTTTCAGTTCAGTTACTTTATTCTTTAGCCCAGAATTTCCATTTGGTTCTTTTTTTATGGTTTCTATTTCTTTGTTGATATTCTCATTTTGTACATATGTCATTTTCCTGATTTTGTTTAGTTGCCTATCTGTGTTCTGGTGTACAATTATTTTGAACCCTTTGTCAGGCAATTCACAGATTTCTTTAGGGTTGGTTACTTTTTGTTCCTCTGATGCTGTCATATTTTTCTAATTTATTGTGTCCCTTAGAGCTTAGCATTCATATCTGTACATTTAAAGAAGCAGCTACTTTTTCTAGTTTTAAAGACTGGCCTTGGCAAGGTAAAGCCTTCACCAATCAGCCCACCTAGAGATTCTGAGCGTTATCTCAAACCTTTTTTATGGACATGCATGTTTTACTCCTCCTGGGGTGGAAGTCTCAGAATTGTTTGCCTTTTTACAATCCCACAGAACCATTGTTGGTGCTGAGAGTCACCTGCTCCTTTCCTTAGAGCATGCACCAAAATGCTGGGACATTGGGTACAAGCTCCACTTTGTTTTACACTTGAAGAAGAAAAATTAATATTGTGCATCTTCTCCCAATCCCACTGAGATGTGCCAGGTACTGACACCTGCTCTTCAGTTTTCCCTAGTGAAGTACACTAAGTGCTGGGATGTTGGGTGTAAGCTCTACTTCTCTCCCTCCTTCCTGATTCTTCTCAGGACTGTGTGCCATTTCTCAGTCCTGTAGACCCAAGCAGGCTGCTGAGGTACTCACTGTCTACTGAGAGTCAGCTGTCCCTCCTGTTATTTTAGCTGCTCCAAGGCATTCCAACTCCCTCAGCTCTCTGGGTGATGTGAGACAGAAGTGGATGCACACTTCATTCTCTCTTTCCATCATGGAAGAAATCACCAAAAGTATCTTCTTCTGTGCTGAGCTGCACTGACTTGAAGGAGGGGTGGGGGGTGTAGATAAAGTGAAACTGCTCTTTTTACCCATTTCAATGTGATTCTCCTTGGCCCTGTGCACCTCTGAAGTGCTACAACTTCTTAACTAGATTTTGGAGTTCTCATAAAGGCATTATTGTCTGTATATGGTTACTAAATTGCTGTTTCTGTGAGATGATAACGGCTGGGTTTTCCTATTCCACCATCTTGTAGATGTTACTCCATAAATAATTACATATTTTATATTCTGTGCCTCATTCATATTTGCGTTCTAAATTCTTAGCCCCACACTAAGCATGTAATTGGTGGTTAATAGTTTGTAGAATAAATGATCTATTTTTACAAACATCTACCTCTCTGTGTTCAGTATCTTGAAAGTTGTGAAAGCAGTATAAAGGAAAAGATACAGTTTCCACTATGTAATGTGATGGCTTATAAATAATTTAATAGTGAACCTAGATATAAATACTTTGATATATATATATATATATACATATATATATAGCAATACAAATTAATAAAGAGCTCTCTAGGATTGGCAGATCTAAAAAAATAGCTCAGTGTTTGATAAGTGGATATTGCAGGAAAGGACATTTTAGAAATATATATATATACATATAAAATATATGTATATAAATATATACATACATATACATGTATGTGTGTTGAGAAATATATGTTATTTAGGAGAATAATGTTCAAGTTCTTAGTACTGAAGTATTGTAAATGGATAGGAAAAAGGAAAAGAATGGAATATGGCAAAGAGTAGAGACAGAAAACCAGTTAGCTTCATAGCAGAGAATCCCCAAAAGATAAATGAATATTTAAACTTTGTTCTCCAACTGAGGCTAAGAAAGATTACTCCTAACCCCAAACCCAAAGAAACCTCACTGGGAAATACCATAATAGATGACAAAATCAGGATATTAAATATGTTCTCTTGAAGCTGTATTTAGATTTTAAGGAAGAGTAGATAGTTGAGGGATGGGAACATAGCAGAAAGCCCAGCTAGGTTTTGAAAATGTATAGGAAATTTAGTTAGAATTTGAAGTAGAAAGAGACAGTGGGAAAATAATTGCAGTAAATTCTGGCTCTATCAAAAATCAGAACGATATATTTATAAGTCTTTTTATACACTTTCTTTCCCTGTGATTTTTGTATTTATATTTAGACATTTTTGTTTTTATGTCCATCAATTGTTGTAAGTGTACCCGTCCTTCTGATACAACATTGGACAATAAAATCAAAGGTCTTTAAAAACCACTTGTTTTGTATAACAGGATTTATTTCTGATTTCAGTGGGAGTTACATTCACTACCATAAAAAGGATGGAGACCAACAAGTCCTTGTTAAACTGTACTTGAATTTCTATATAAATAAAAATGCAGTTTCAAAAAACTTATTCCTTTACATTTTCTAAATCAGGTACCTGAAGTGCTGAGCACATAGTAGTAAGTAACCCCAAAAGCAAAAAACAGTGTTATTTACACTTCTCTTGATTCATGGGGAAAATTGCTTCTCTTTGGAGCTTAAGAAGGAAAATCTCCAGTTTTTGAAAAGCACTGTGCAATGCATACATACGTACACTCATACACAGAAATGAGGGAATGCATTTTAATTTATCCATGGGTTTCACTGCATAGCCTTTCTCAAAACCGTCTGGGTCAAATTTGCCAATGTGGAGGTCTGAGTTATTTCCGCTAGGTAAAATCAAGTCAACCTGTCATTTTGCATTATAAACAGATGATCGGGGATGCACAATTTAACATCTGCATGCATAGTAAGCAGTTGGGCCAGTACAGTGACTGTCATGTGGACAAATGAGTTTGAATCCACGCACATTCTTTATGCATTATGCAAATGGATTCATTTGTAAATGGGGTCCTTAAATATGAAAAAAACAGAGCAAGAAAATAGTTTGATTGAGTCCAGTTATTTTAAGTTAGAATGTTCTTCAAAATGAAGCCATTTGTTAGTAAAATGTAACAAAATGGAAATTTGGACATAAGGAACACATGGCCCACAAATTTTGCAGATAATTAGATAATTGAATACCTATGACAGCTATTTAATTTTCATAATCAGTGGATAATTTATTTGAGACATAATATTATTCACGCCTTTCTTATGTACAAATGGACATGTTGCCAGATGTGCATAAAGCATAATTTCAGTTCTGCTTTTACAATGAGATTTGACTTACATTAATTTGCCTTGGCAAGATGTCACCCTTAAGTGGTGCCTTTCACAAAACAGTGTTTTGGAGACAGGTTTTGAAGGGAAGCCTTTACGAGAGAATCATATTTAGTTAACTAAAATAGAGTTGGTGGTAAAGTGGATGAATAATTGCACTTAGCGTATTTTGAAATAAAAACTACTTATCAATAATTATTTAAAGCTTCTCAAAGATTTTTTTAGACTTCACACGTATTAAGAAATTGGAAAACAATACACAAAAGTGGAGAATACTAGAGATATATTCACACATGTAAGCATGCTTTCATTGTCCTGTCAGTCAGATTTTAATGTCTGTAAACTTTAGACACAGACCACCTTATTGCTGGTCTCTGTGCTGCTCTCCTGGGAACCTCTGAATTTGAAGGAAAGTATATCTTCAGCCTTTTACTATCTATTTGATGAAGAACAGTTGTCATAGAGAATCACATAGATTTGCAGCAGAATTTGTGTGTCATAAAGAATTTCATGTTGAGATGAGCTATTGAAATTTGGAATTATTTGTTACAGCAGCAAAACATAGCCTATCTTACCTTGTACAAAATTTTCTTATCTGTCAGAAATTCTGTATGCATTTACTCACTCTCTATATGATATTGTTCCTAAGAAAGGATCTGAAACTTTTTTTATACTTTAATGTGGGAACATCAGTAAACAATAACTAAACCAAAATAATGAATGGCCAATTTTGTTATTGGCCAAAAATAAATCATGTGGTCAACCTAAATGGGAATTGTAGTTTCTAGCTGGATGAATTTCCCACCCCAACATAACTGGGGTTCATTTTATAAATAAGAAGGGGATAATGTTATTGGGAAAACAATTCCAATTTCTGTTCAAATTCACAACCACATTGACACAAATGGGAAAAAAAAATTCAAGAAAGCTGATTAATTTGTTCGAGTGCTGGAACCAGAATTTGAATCCAGGTGTCTGCATCTCAGGAATATCACTACTGCTTTCTCAGTTTAGGTGGATCTTCCACAGAATATTATGGTTAAAGGAGATCAGCATTTGTGGCAGAGAAGGCTTGGTATCCACCAAAGATTCATGACCTGTTTCCATTTAGATAAGCTGATGCTAGGAAGCACAGAGCAACCAGGCAACACATTCCACATCCTCCTTTGCATTTAGTGTCAGTCTGTGACTAGCTCTTCCCAGTGAAACTTAAGTAAGAATGATGTGTGTTGCTTACAGAGTTAGGTAGTTAAGGAATGTTTGTCTTTCTCTGTCCTTGCTCTTTTTCTATTAAATGTCAATGCTTGAAGCAACTGCAAGGCACCTTGGAGATATGGTGTGTTCAGTTCCAGACCACCACAATAAGGTAAATATCACAATAAGGTGAGTCACACATTTTTTTTTGGTTTCCAAATGCATATAGAGGTTAATTTTACACTATACTGTAGTTTATTAAGTGTGCAATATCATTATGTCTAAAAAAAGTAAATACCTTAATTAAAAATACTTCACTGCTAAAAATTGCAAACCATTATCTGAGTCTTCAATGAATCATAATCTTTTGCTGCTGGAGGGTTTTACCCTGATGTTGATGGCTGCTGACTGATCAGGGTGGTGGTTTTTCTGAAGGTGGGGGTGGCTTGTGGCAAGTTCTTAAAATAAGACAACAGTGAAGTTTTCCACATCAATTGACTCTTTCTTTTAGGAACTATTTCCCTGTAGCGTGCAGTGCTGTTTGATAACATTTTAACCACAGTAGAACTTCTTTCAAAATTGGCTTCAATCCTCTCAAACCCTGCTGCTGTTTTATCAACTAAGTTTATGTAATGTTCTAAATCCTTTGTTGTCATTTCAACAATCTTCACAACATCTTCACCAGGAGTAGATTCCGTTTCAAGAAATTTCTTTCATTGCTCAGCCATAAGAAGCAACGCTTCATCCCTTAGAGTTTTATCCTGAGCTTTCAGCAATTCAGTCTCATCTTCAGGCTCCACTTCTAATTCTAGTTCTCTTGCTATTTTTTTCTGCATCTACATTTACTTCCTCCACTGAAGTCTTGAACCCCTTTAAGTCATCAATGAAGGTTAGAATCAACTTCTTCCAAACTCCTGTTAATGTTGATATTCTGACCTCTTCCCATGAATGATGAATGTTCTTCATGGCATCTAGAATGGTGAATCCTTTCCAGAAGGTTTTCAATTTACTTTGCTCAGATCCACCAGAGAAGTCACTATCTGTGGCAGCTATAGCGTTAGGAAATGTATTTCGTAAATAATAAGACTCAAAATTCAAAATTACTCCTTGATCCATGGGCTTCAGAATGGATATTGTGTTAGCAGGCATGAAAATAACATTAATCTCATTGTACCTGTTCATCACTCCATCAGAGCTCTTGGGTGACCAAATGGATTGTCAATGAGAAGTACTATTTTGAGGGCTTCCCTGGTGGCACAGTGGTTAAGAATCCACCTGCCAAGGCAGGGGACACGGGTTCGAGCCTTGGTCCAGGAAGATCCCACATACCACAGAGCAACTAAGCCCATGCGCCACAACTACTGAGCCCACACACCACAACTACTGAAACCTTTGTGACTAGAACCCATGCTCTGCAACAAAAGAAGCCACCACAATGAGTAGCCCATGCACCACAATGAAGAGTAGCCCCCGCTCGCTGCAACTAGAGAAAGCCCTCACGCAGCAACGAAGACCCAACACAGCCAAAAATAAAATAAATAAACTTTTTTAAAAATGAGAGGTAATATTCTGAAAGGAATCTTTTTATTTTCTTTTATTCCTGAGCAGTAAGTCTCAACAGTGGCCTTAAAATTTTCAGTAAACCATGTTGTAAACAGATGTGCTGTCATCTAGCCTTTGTTGTTCCATTTATAGAGCACAGGCTGGGTAGATTTAGCATAATTCTTAAGGGCCCTGGGATTTTAGGAATGGTAAATTAGCATTGGCTTCAACTTAAAGTCACTAACTGCATTAGCCCCTAACAATAGAGTCAGCCTGTCCTTTGAAGCTTCGAAGCCAGGCATTGCCTTCGCCTCTCTAGCTATGAAAGTCCTAGATGGCATCTTTTTCTAATATATGTCTGTTTTATCTCCATTGAAAATATGTTGTTTAGTGTAGCCACCTTCATTAATTATCTTAGCTAGATCTGGATAATTTGCCACAGCTTCTACATTAATCAGTACTTGCTGCTTCATGTTGCACTTTTATGTTAGGGAGATGGCCTCTTTCCTTAAACCTCATGAACCAACCAACCTCTGCTAAGCTTCAGACTTTTCTTCTGCAGCTTCCTTGCCTCTCTCAGCTTTCATAGACTTGAAGAAGGTTATGGCCTTGTTCTGTCTTAGGCTTTGGCTTAAGGGAACGTTGTGGCTGGTTTGATTTTCTATTCAGACAACTCAGACTTTCTTTATCTCAGCAATAAGGCTGTTTCACCCTCTTATGATTCACGTGTTCACTGGAGTAGCACTTTTAATTTCCTTTAAGAAATTTTCCTTTGCATTCATTCACAACTTGGCTAACTGGTGCACAAGAGGCCTGGCTTTTGGCCTATCTTGGCTTTCAACATGTCTTCATCACTAAGTTTAATTATTTTTAGCTTTTGATTTAAAGTGAGAGATATGCAAATCTTCTTCCTTTCACTCGATCACTTAGAGGCCATTTCAGGGTTATTAATCTGCCTAATTTCAATACTGCTGTGTCTCAGAGAATAAGGAGGCCCAAGGACAGGGAGAGAGAAGGGGAAATGTATTGTCAGTGGAGCACTGAGAGCACACACATTTATTGATTAAGTGCCCAACTTATATGGGCACAGTCATGGTGTCCCCCCAAATTACAATAGTGACATCAAAAGTCACCGTAACAAAATCACAGATCACCATAACAAATATAATAATAATGTTTGAAATATTGTGAGAATTGTCAAAATGTGACACAGACACATGAAGCGAGCACGTGCTGTTGGAAAAAATGTCACCAATAGACTGGGGTTGCCACAAACCTTCAATTTGCAAAAAAAAACCACAATGCCTGTGAAGCCTAATAAATCAAAACACAATAAAATGAATTATGCCTACATCTTGGAAACTATATGTTCAAGGCAGGACCTTAGTCTGCTTGGCATCTGGATGACTTCATGGAATGGGAGTACTACCACCGCTTCCCCAGGGACCTTGATGAAAAGTAGCTGGTATTTGGCCTATTATCTGAGAGAAAGTGAATTTGCTGTTTAACAGTTGAAATTTTGGAGTTTGTCTATTATAGATGCTAGGAGATGAATAAAACAATAAAGAAAAGGAACTAAATGACTTATATGGAAATCAGGCATCAATTAACGGAAATGGGATTCTTTTGGAAGATGAGACTTTCTTTGCACTAAAGATATGTGATTTACTCTCTTGTCCTAAAGCTGGTCCTTGTGGAGATGGGAAAGATATTACTGAAAAAAGGAAGAAGCTCAGAATTGAGTGAGCAACTAAGAAATCGCAGTCAGTTAAAAGAAGTTCATGTTTCGATTAATAAATTATGCACATATTATGAGAATACAGGTTAAATAGCAGAACTTAATGGCAACTCTGCAAGCAGATATATTCCCCAGAGTCCATTTAAAGTCTGGAAATATTTCAAATTTTATTTAAATTAGAGTCAAAGTAGACAATCAGTGGTCCCAATTGCTCTCACTGTACTGTATAATCATTTAGCCATTGAGCACTTGAAATGTGACAAGCTAAAATTGAGATGTGCTTTAAGTCTAAAATACACATGTAATATCAAAGACTTAGTACAAAAGATGTAAAATATCTCATTAATAATTCCTTTATTGATTATAAGTTCAAATTATGTTTTGGATATATTAGGTTAAATAAATATAATAATAAAATTAATTTTACCTATTTAAAGTTTTTTACAATTTAAAGTATATAGGGGCTAACATTACCTTCTTATTGAACAATGCTGTGCTAAGAGATTTACAGCATGTTTTATTTGTTCTTCCAAATTCAGAGTTGAAAGTAAGATATGTGATGACAAACACTCAACCAGAGAAGCAACTTTGTCAAGAGACTATGAGAGAAAATGAGAAGTTGACTTGGTTTAATAGAATTTTAAGCGTGTTGTTTATTAAATGAATGTACAAATGAATAGAGTACCTTCCCCAATCTACACTTCAATGACCCTTGTAGAAAAGAAAAAAAGAAATCAGACAAAACCAAAAATACCTACTCAGGAGTTTACAACATTCTGTGAGACTTACATACGACCTACAAAGTTACTATGCTGCAGTTTCCTATTATTTTAAAATAGGGGTGATTATATTTCCTTTCTTTACATAGTTATCACAATCAAATGTGAAAACATGCATTTAAACACTTCAGGAAAGTACGTAAGTGCCCTGCTACTGTAAGAAAGGAAATACCTATAAATTAGGGGATTTAACATCTGAACAGAGAAAATATTATAGCTCCTTCTAAATAACGTTTGCACCTACAGACAGTACATTTGAATGATTTAATGGACATTTAACATTTTTTTCATTCTAGATCATATTGAGGATCAATTAGACTTTCATCTTACTGCAGTAATGTAATTACTGCTTCTATTATAAAACATTTTGAAAAAATGTGACAACATACACTGCTCAGACTCACATTTGTTCTATGTCCCTTCATAGTCACTCTATATAACAAACCAGTGTAAAATAGATCCTATCTCAGGATCCAGGTCACTTACATTTGATGAAAGCCTGATATTTTAAAATTTATAAAACATAGTGGCATATTCCATGAAATATTTTATATACATAGATTTTGAAAACATGCAGTCTTTAAAAGCATACCTAAGGTCTTGGAGAATATATTCCACAAGTGTTTGTGGGAAGAACAGTGTTTCTTTTGAAAATCTGTGTATCTTTATGTATTTTCAAGGCTTACTTCAGACTCTTGGTTTCAACCATATGTCTACCCTTGTAATCTGTTTTGATTATATCACTTGTCAGGTTGGCATTATATATTTTTATTAAACATAGACAACTGCATTTCTGTGTATCATATATATATATATATATATATATATATATTTAATTTTTTGTGGTACGCGGGCCTCTCACTGTTGTGGCCTCTCCCCTTGTGGGGCACAGGCTCCGGACGCGCAGGTTCAGTGGCCATGTCTCGCGGGCCCAGCCACTCTGCGGCACGTGGGATCTTCCCAGGCCGGGGCATGAACCTGTGTCCCCTGCATCAGCAGGCGGACTCTCAACCACTGCGCCACCAGGGAAGCCCTGTGTATCTTATATTTTTGAAAAAGTTTAATAAAACTATTATATAAATATGAATGTGTCATTTTTTCCATATACTCTCCAAAGCTGCAAATCATTAAAAAAAATTAAGCTTTACTAATGGTATAGGTTAAACTGGCATTTTACTGAGACTTTGAGTTACATTTTTTTAGTTGCCTGAGGGTCTAAACCTATTGTCTTAAACTAAAAGATCACTTATAACTCTTGTTTCTTCTCTTAGCTTATATTAATATGTAAGGTGTCTCTCATTTTATTATTGGTTTTAAATAAGTTTTATGATAAAGTTATCAATTGTTTTCATCACATAGGTTTCTAATAGCTTTCCAAATATATCCCATTTTGTAAATTACTTTAATTATGTCCCTAATCATATTGGAGTTATGCTTTGCTGATGCTTAATGCACCATCATTTAATTAAATAGTAAATAACACCCTCCCCCCATTGGCTTTGTTTGTCAAACTATATGATGCAGTTGTACAAAAAGGGCTCTGGTGTTAATATTCTTGAGTTCAAATCCCATCCTTAAAGTCTGTTTGCTATATGATCTTATGTACATTGCTTATATCATTCTGGCTTTAATTTTCTAATCTTAAAAACAAATATAATGCTGATGCCTCCATAATAGGAGGTAAAATAGGTAAAACTAAGGTAACCCTTTACACACCATAATCACTCATCAGATGATAGCTATCATTATAATACACTAAATTCTCAAGAACCCATGGATCATTTTTCATCTCTTTATTCTGTTGCATGGATATAGCTCAGATTTAGAGTCATGGGTGTGAATCATTAGTACAAAACAAAGGAAGACTACTAGCATGCTGTTTCTTCCAAATCCAGAATATGTGACTATTTTATAGAAAAGATGTAATATTCTATGCAACTAGATAAAGAATGGGAACTCCTTGATGTTGGGGATTGGGTTTTCCATTCTGCATCTCAAGAACCTAGCAGACTACTGGAGGAAAAACATTATAATAGAGCACATTTTTGACAGCCAGCTGTATTTTTGAGAATTGGCATAGCATCAGTGAGTTTGTGAAGGAAATGTGATTTTTGTCTGTTTTTTTAATTCTGCTTTTCTTTAGGTTCTAAAAAGAAAAGAACTGAATAGTACATATTGGATCATATCTGTGGACTCCTGGCACCTGAGAAGTATTCTTTGTGGGATATAAGTTTCAATTTGTGTTAAGTTTGAAATTCTCCGTACTGAGCTTCCAAAATAGAGAGCAATTATTCTAAAAAAAAAGTCTGATGATCATTCAGTTACGCCTTTGCATTGAGTATGGTGCCTTGCTGTTGCATGCCACTGATGCCCATTTATCACTCACAGTATCTTGCAAGTACTTTGTCTACAGAGTGCTAAGCAGCTGTGCACAATGGAAAAAGCTTGAAATCTGGGGTCAGATAAGTCTGTAATTGGTTTTTCAGCTCAACCATTTATTAACTGTGTGACTTTAGGCAATCCTTAGGTTTTCTGATCTTTAGTTTTTATATTAAAAAGGAACCAAGATACCTACCTTACTGGGTTGATATGAGGATTAGAGATAATACATAGTAAGAAGGTATCATGTAGTAGATGCCAAATGCATAATAGTTAATATTAATATAAGATTACTATATCTATACATTCATTTTCCTCAATTGTTTCCAGAACTAATAGGTTACTACATTAGAAAATAATCTGATATTTTTGTGGCTTCCAAATCCATCACCAAAGACAATAATTTGAGATGAAGAAGATGAGATTTTTTTAGTTTATTAATCAGGATTATTTTTCATATATAACACTGATTTGGGGCCAGCACAATTTTTAAGTATCAATTTTCACATTGAAAAAAAATAAGAATACTGGGAACATCTCAAAATTGTTTTAAGGTCTAGTATGACATTGTGGGTAAAGTGTTTTACATAGTAAATGCTCAAGATCATCTAAACCTACTGTTAATATAATGCAAAACTGCTCTCAACAACAACCATAGCAGGTAGTTTTATTTATCCAGTTGAGAACATTTGTCACCCCAAACTTGAATTTTTGAAAGATAACCTAATTGCAAACTTAACAAAGGCAATGAATCTTGAGTTAGCCTGTTAGATTTGGTTCCTAGGTGAATTAATCCATTTTCTCTTTCTCTGTCTCTCAGTTTCTTTATCCATAAAAAAGACAGTGCCAACCCCTTTCAGGTACTAAAAAGATTAAATCCAGTTGAATCCACTAGCACATTGCTAATCACATAAATGTTCAATTAATATGTAATTATTTTAAGTTAGAGATCAAGTTATTGATATATGTCTACTTGAGCTCTACATCACTATAT
>NW_020172982.1:2778139-2822918 GCF_003031525.2 Neophocaena asiaeorientalis asiaeorientalis | reverse complement strand
CAATATTATTCAAGTAACTTAAGGACCTCTGAAAGTCTGTCCTTCCATAAAATCAATAAAAACAAAACTGGAAAAAATTGTCAGAATCAAGTTTTTCAAAACTCTGGAAATTAACCAAAGGCTTGCAGCAACATGGGGAGCATTTAATCAAGAAAAGTGGCTGATTATCAGTAATAACAGCAAGCTTTGTACTGTTTTAATTAGCTTTAGTCCATCACCTATTCCCCAAATCAGTGGTAGGTTGGAAAATAACAGCTTGTGTTGCCAATACTGTAGACAGAAGAATGGATCTCATTCCCAAAGAAGTGCCACTATTTGATCTGTCTGGTGGTAACTTGGAAGATCTCATTCAAAAGTTACTTTTATTTGATCTCAGTCAAACTCACCTAGTGCTAAACCTCTTTCCCTGGTGGGTGGAGTGAAGGGCGAGGAGAGCTTGGTCAACCATTTTAACATAATAGCTACCTGAAGTGATGGATAAAAGTTGAGGCAAAAAATATACTGATCAAAGTCTTAAAAGAAAAGGCTGAGAAATGAGATGTCCATAGGGGCTTGCAAAAGCTCTTTCATATTCCTGGGAATCTAGAAGCCACATGCATGCCCAGGGCTCTGGACAACTGAGAATTTGCTCCAGAAAGACCTGAGAAGGCCTTAAGTGCTCAACTCTCACCTCCTTGAGGTGCTGATAACAGGAGCAAAGGTTAAGGAAGAGTTTTAAACTGCCTGCCTGGGTATTAAAGGCATGTCACCCACACAGAACTCTGCAGCAAAGACTGTAAGAATCATTGGTTCCAAGCATTTAAAGAATCTCTGTTAAATCATTGGCTGGCCACTGAGAAGACTGAGTGAAGACTTTTGTAGCCACATATGGCAATGATAGACCTTACAGAATTTGTTTAGAAAAGTTACTAAACAAACAAGAACAATTACAAAAAACAACAACCACAGCAACCCTGAGGAAGGAGGAGAATGTGTTTTCCAGAGTTACCACATTGTACTTGAAATGCCCAGTTTTCAACAAAAAGTTATGAGATATACAAAGAAATAAGAAAATATGGTTTATTCCCAGAAAAGAAAAATCCATAGAAATTGGCTCTGAGAAAGTGCTAATAATAGATTTAGGCAGTCTTCAAATCAGCTATTTAACATATGTTCAAGGAGCTAAAGGAAATCATGTCTAAAGGACTAAAGACCATATCAGAATATAAATAGATAGAAATTATAGAAGGAACCAAATAGAAATTATAGAGCTGAAAAGTATTATGAAAAATATGGTGCTGAAATAAAACATTCACTAGATTATTTCAACAGCAGATTTGAGCAAGCAGAGGAAAGAATCAGTGAACTTTAATACAGGTCAATTGAGGAACAGCAACAAGAACTGAAAAGTAGAAATCAAACAAGCCTCAGAGACTTGCAAAACATCATAAAGCATGCATTTGGAAGTCTTAGAAGGAGAGAAGAGAAAAAAAAAGGAGAAAGAATATTTGAAGAAATAATGGTCAAAAATTTCCCAAATTTGATGAAAGATATGAATTTACACAACCAAGGAGTGTAGCAACTTTAAGGACAATAAACTCAAAGATACACACTGAAACACACTATAAGCAAGTTGTTAAAGACAAAGACAAAGAGAGAAACTTGGACAAAATAAGAAAGAAGTGACTCATTACATACAAGGGATTCTCAAGAATAACAGCTGATTTCACATTGAAAAACTATGAAAGCCAGAAAGAGTGGGATGACATATTCCAAGTGCTAAGACTGTCAACTGAGAATTTTATATCTGGCAAAACTATCCTTAAAAAATAAAGAAGAAATTAAAAAATTCTCAGATAAACAAAAACTAATATTTGCCACTAGCAGACTTGTCTTATAAGAAATTCTAAAGGAAGACTTCATGTTGAAATAAATGAGAGTAGACAGTAACTTGAATCTATATGAAGAAATAAAGAGCATCAGTAAAGATAACTACATAGGTAAATATAAAACACAGTATAAATTTATTTTTGGTTTGTAACTTTTATTGTTTTTCACTATCTGATTTATAAAACAACTGCATGATGCAATATTTATCAATCTAAGTTGATGGGCACATAATTTATACAAAGATATAATTTGTGACAATAAGAGTAAAAGGAGAGTGGAAAAAAACTATCTAGAAGTATTTTTGTATGCTATTGACATTATGGAATGCACTTAGGGAGAAATCTATAACTTTAAACACCTACATTAGAAAAGACAAAAGATTTAAAACAAAATAACCTTCTATGTTAAGAAACTAGAAAAAGAAAAGCAAACTAAACTCAAATTAAGAAGGAAGAAAATAAAAAAGATGAGAGTGCAAAAAAAATTAACCAACTTGATGAAGAAAATATTTTTAATGGCATATTTATTTTTGGCATGGTGTCGGCAAACAGGTGGTTGATTGAACATGATTTATTCTTCCACTTTTCACATGTCTGTTTTGGCACTATTCAGAGACATTCATAATGAAAGTAAAGCAATAGGATTAAATGAGTCATGAAAGATAACAAAATCTTACCTTTTTTCTCCTAGTTGGAATATGTTTTGCCTCTAAATATGTGTCATTTGCATTTTAGACTTAGGTAAGTCTGCATTACAGAGTTGGACAAATGGTTTATGACAGATGTACATCTGGGATAATGCCTCGTACAAGATCAGAGAAATAATGTTGGTATGGTTACTTTTTTCAAATGATTTAAAATAATTTCTCTCAGAGTAACTGCTATTATATTTTCATAGATATTATTACTGTGTAAATTCTAAATTCATGCTAATAATGTATTGTTATATTTCCTTCATGTATATAGTATTTTTCACTTATTAAGTTCTTGTAACTACACAGTCTTACTGAGAGTTGTCACACCATTGAACATCTACAAAGTAAACAAAAGTACTGCTACAAAGTACTCCATTTATCTACTGTGAAACTCACCACAACTGTGGAGAAAAAAATATTTCATCTCTCTATTCTTTTACTAATCATTCAAAAATCCCCTTGACTTATTAGCAGGAATCTCACCAGTTTCCACTGAGACTTATTTTCTCCTGACCTTTAATTGTTCAGGGATCCTGAGGCTTACCCAGTGTAAAGGTAAGTCAGCTCTCTCCTTACATTAAGAGTAGAAGGATCTGGAGATAATGAAAGTATTATTGATATCATTGTTGGACCAGAATCCTACATAATCCTTTGGGAACTTGTACACAAGTTAATACCATGTCCATATGTTTACATAGCTCCTGATACGGTGCCACCAGTGGGTGGAAAATATTCTTTTATTTCAGATCCAGACTTTACTTACCTAGGAGGTATCTTAAATCCCAACCCAAATTGCTAGTTTGAGCTGTCATGAACTGACGGGAAAGTGTGTTCTAGTCAGGTAGAAGAAGACAAAAAAACAAAACCCGGCCAAGCAGTTGATTGCATATGGATGATTAAGGCTACTCCAAAAACTAAGTTGACATGGAAAGTAGATCAAGGGACTTCTCTGGTGGTGCAGTGGTTAAGAATACACCTGCTAATGCAGGGGATATGGGTTAGAGCCCTGGTTGGAGAAGATCTCATAGGCCACAGAGCAACTAAGTTCATGCACCACAACTACTGAGCCTGCACTCTAGAGCCCACAAGCCACAATTATTGAGCCCATGTGCCACAACTACTGAAGCCTGCTTGCCTAGAGCCTGTGCTCTGCAACAAGAGAAGCCACCACAATGAGAAGCCCGTACACCACAATGAAGAGTAACCCTCGCTTGCCACAACTAGAAAAGCCCATGTGCAGCAATGAATACCCAGTGCAGCTGAGAAATAAATAAATTATTTAATTAAAAAAATTTAAATAAGAAGATGATCATGTATTAAATGAGAGAAAGAGAAAGTATTGTTCATGTGCTTCCAAGTAGGATTGAGAATCTTGGGTAAAGTCCTCCTTTCTCTTCTTATTTATCATCTTACATACCAGGGATCACAGGCATTGTAGCCTTGCTCATGCCACTAAAGAGTCTGTCAAGAGCTAAATGACCATACTAAAAGGTTCCTAAACAAGAAGTTCTGTTCCAGATAATCTAAAATCTCAATATGCAGACACAAGGAACTCTGATATTTTAAAAACTTCCTTTGAAAGGAACCCTTTATTAAAAATTCTTGCCTTGGCAGGTAGAGTCTACCCTGTAAAAATACCTAATCCAAGAAACTTGAGAGCTATCAAGGATAGGTTTCTCCATGTTGCTGCAAATGGCATTATTTCATTATTTTTAATGGCTTAGTAATATTTCATTTTATATATGTACCACTTCTTTTTTATCCATTCATCTGTTGATGGACATTTAGGTTGCATCCATGCCTAGGTTATTGTAAATAGTGCTGCAATTATAATTGGGGTGCTTGTATCCTTTCAAACCATGGTTTTTCTCCAGATGTATGCCCAGGAGTGGGATTGCTAAATCATATGGTAGCTCTGTTTTTAGTTTTTTAAGGAACCTCCATACTGTTCTCCATAGTGGCTGCACCCATTCACATTCCCACCAACAGTGTAGGATGGTTCTCTTTTCTCCACATCCTCTCAAGCATTTATTATTTGTAGACTTTCTGATAATGGACATTCTAACTGGTGTGAGGTGGTATCTCATTGTAGTTTTGATTATCATACTAAGTGAAATAAGTCAGACAGAGAAAGACAATATCATGATATTGCTTATATGTGAAATCTAAAAAAAGACACAAATTAACTTACTTTACAAAACAGAAACAAACTCACAGACATAGAAAACAAATGTGTGGTTATCAAAAGGGAAAGGAGGGGGGAGGGATAAATTGGAGTTTTGGACTGACATGTGCACACTCCTATATTTAGAATAGATAACCAACAAGGACCGACTGTACAGCAAAGAAACTGCTCAATATTCTGTAACAACCTAAATGGGAAAATAATTTGAAAAGGAATAGATACATGTATATATATAACAGAATCACTTTGCTGTACAGCTGAAACTAACACAGTATTATTAATCAACTATACTCTGATATAAAATTTTTAAAAAAGAATAGGTTTCTCATTCATAGGTCTTCAACCAGACTCTCACTTTTTTCTTCCAAATTTATTTATTCATAATAAATGAGTTCAGAGTAAACTACATATCCAGGAATACAAAGATGAATTGGATTTTTCCATAGGAAATTCATATTTCAGTAGACATGTCAACAAACGACTAGACAACTCTATAATATGTGCTTTAATGTTACTGTGAACAGAGAGCGAAAGAAACACAGAAAGTGTCTGACTGCCTGCGACAGAGCGTCAGAGCAAAAATGGGATTTGAGCTGCTTCTAAACTAGGTGTGAGCCTGATCAGACTCCACACCTGCCATGCTGCTAATTAGTAAAATTGATTTTTTGATCATGTGTGGTTCAGCATGGTCCCCTCCCTCTCACATGTCCAACCTCTGGATGCTAGAGGTTTTGCAGAAGAAAATAACTTTCTCAAATAAAGGATGGTTGTTTCTCAAGTAACGATAGAATTATATTCGTGTTTCTATATTAGAACCTACAGATGTGCTCTGAATATTCATTTGAAAAATGTATTGAATGATTCCTAAGGTGAAGATGAGGCAGAAAGAGATTTCAGGCAGAAGGAAATATATATATTTCTTTAAAAAAAATACAGAAAGACATTAAAGGAGGTAGCAGGTTCAGGAATAAATAAAATAATTTCACTGGGCTTATTGAAATAGAACTTACCATTGCTCAGTCTAGGAGGAAAAGAAGAGTTAAAGGTGGAGGACAAGAGTTGTAAGCTAAGTCTAGAAAGATAGATTTGAGGTCCTTCTGTGCATGATGGGAGCAAAGAAAAGGTTTTACTCAAGGGAGACATGCAATCAACCTTGATTTTTAGGAAGATAATTATCTAGACAATAGGGAAATATAGAAGGTGGCCTAAAACAGGAAAGAATGTTGACGGGAAGATGAGTTAGGAGTGTGTTGCAATGAGGAAAGGGAAAGTATAGATATTGATCATCTAGTGGCATTTAATCTGAAAAAGCAACTGATATTCAAATTCTGTGAATTGAAAAACGTACAATTTAGTGACTGATTCAATTTTATAGGGAAATAAAGGGAGTGTCCATCTTGGACAAGTTGGTGGACAGTGATTCCATAATTCAGGATAGTGAGGAAAAGATGAAGAGTAGATTGCGGTAGATGATTGAGAACAGACAGTTGGACACGTTAAGTTTTGGGGGCCAGAGGGAGATGCTGATGGTGCACTGTAGGAAGCTGAAAATATGATTTTGCAGCTTTATATAAAATTTGTAACTAGAGAGCCAAATATAAGTAGTCACCATTATAAATATAGTAGTCACCATTGTGGCTGTCTAAGAGAAAACTTAGAAAAAAGAGTTTGGAGTGAGATGAATAGAAGGTCCAGGATGAAACCTAGAGAACAACATTTAACTGGTGGCGGAAAAAGAACATCTAAAGAAGGAAATTGAAAATGCCTAGTTAGAGATGTAAGAAAACACAATTTCCCTTTAAAATGAGCTTTCGTTCATTGATTAAGTCGTTCTACAACATTTACTGTATGCTTACCACATGCCAGGCACTTGCTGGAATTGGGAATAAAATTATTCACAAGGAAAACATATTTCCTGCTTGTAAAGAGTTTGCATAAAAGAAGGAATGTGCGTCTGCAAGGAAATGAGTTCAAGTTTGGAGAGTCTCAAGTTGAGTGAAAAATAAAAAGGAGTATATACAAATATAAACAGACTAGACAAGAAAATAGAGGCTTTTAATAGACAAACAGAAGAGGAGGAAAGAATGGAGAATTAAAGAAAAAGTAAGAATACAGAAATAGAAGAAGAACCAGAGGAAATTTGTCTCCAAAATATGAAGGGATAAAAGTCTTTTATGATTTACTGCAGTAATGAAAATAGTTAGGGGGATTTGTTAAAGTGGAGGTTATTGGTAACTTTAGAGAGAGTATTTATAATAAAGAGGAGACCAAAATGCAGAATATATTGAGTGGAAGAAGGAAAGAGAAACATGTTAATTGGATACAAGCATTTATTTCTACACATTCCTGAATTGATATTAAAAAAGCATAAACCCCCAGGACTGCAGGAATATGGAAGAATGGTAGACCTGATATTTCTGTGGCTGAAAAGCATTTAAATGATTAATAATAATTGAGATGACTGAAGAGAATTGAAACCAATGTTAACTGTTGCAGAGAAGGCCAAAAAGCTGATCTGGTCTCTAGATGTAACCACCAGTTTACAGAAAATGCAGGTGATAGATGAATTTATTAAGTGACCCCAGGGGAATACTCTCAGCAAAATAGAGTGTGGATAATTCTGCAAGAAAATTTATTCTGGTTTTTCAATGAACAAATATCAAGAAATAAAGGGGATGTAGAAGAAACTGTTACAGATTAAAAGAGAATTAACTGACATGTGTGGGATTTGTCTAGATCCAGATTTAAACAAAATAGCTGTAAAATTTCCTTAGAAGACAGTTTAGCACATTTGAACATTGACTAGGTATTTTAAGACATTACTTTTAATTTTGTGTATGTGAAATTGGTACTGTGCTTATGTTTTCAACAGAACTGATCTTTTAGTGTAACATACTGAGGTATTTCTGAAGGAAACATGAGTTTAAACTAATCCAACAATGGTAGTTGTAGGGTTGGGGAGGGGCAGGAGTTTGAGGGATATAGACTGATTCTGTGTTGACAACTTTTTTTTTTTTTTGGCTGTGCAGCGTGACTTGTGGGACTTTAGGATCTTAGTTCCCCAACCAGGGATGGAATCTGGGGCTCCGGCATTGAGTGCGCCGAGTCCTAACCGCTGAACCGCCAGGGAATTCCCTGTGTTGATAATTGTTAAACTGGTGATTTAGGGGAGAGATTTTGAAACTTTTCACTCTTATGATTGCTTGAAATTTTCATAATAGGTTTTAAGAAAGAATCAAGTAAAATTATACAAATAATAAACGAGAAATAACAAAGAATTAAATGAGTTATTTCTCTTTCTTCAAAAAGATTGCTCTAAATAGATTGGAAAAGTTTATCATTGGAAGGAATATAAAACAGTGGCAAAAAGTAAGCTTGCTTATTTATTTATTTATATAATATTTACTGAGGCCTAGGCAATGTGCTAGACAGAGAGAGTATACACAAAAGACAATTTATGACAAAGTGTACAATCCAGAGAAATATGTTCTTTTACAAGTTACTGCAATTAAGAAACACCAGAAATCACTGAGTGTTAAAGAGCTGTCAGTGTAGCACCTAGAACTGTCCTATCCAATATGGTAACCACTAGTCATGTGTGGCTATTGAACATATGGATGTTACTAGCAAGACTGAGGAACCTAACTTTAATTTAATTTATTTACATTTAAAAATTTAAGCAGTGTAGAATATTTTGGGATTTTGCAACTTTACTCTTTTGGTAGAACAACATTTAACTTTAACTGTTAGATCATGTAAGATATTATGGTTATTTTATACTGTGCATGTTGAGAACATTCATCATTTCTAGGATTACACATGAACCTGTCATCAATCCAGTTGCTGTCTATGGATTGATTCAATTTGAATGATTTCTTTTTCTATGCACCAATGTAACATTGTAATGTGCTTATTTGCATATTTTTTGCAGGCAGCAAGAGTTGCAGTGGTACCTGTGTAAAGTGTAATTGGCAATTAAATTGAAATATTTGTTGTAATTATAACATACTTGTTATTTTTAATTAAAAATTAATATGTCAGTTAAAATTAGCTACAGAAAAGCAAAATGAAAAAGTTGCTTGATTTGCAAAAACAAGAGAACAATGTTATGTGTACATAATAAATTTAATAAGAAATTCATCTCAGTAGCCAAAAAATAATTGAAGAAATTAGTTATTTAAAATAAAAAATAAATGTCCCCCAAGTTTATAAATTATTGTTAATAGAATCTAAGATTATAACATTGCCTAGCTATAAAACAGCTTAGAGTTTTGCACACACATATACATCCATTTTTAGATGAAGAGATAGTAAAATTAATCATTATTTCAGTTATGAAAATTTAGTTGGTGTGTCATGAGGAAAAGATTTTAATTTTTAAAAATTGAAAGATCTTCAGTTAAGCCACCTACCACTTGCCCATAGTATACCTTTCCAACAACATCAAAACTCAGGTGATTCAAAATTCAAAAAATCACAAGTACTTTTCTCTTTGCCTTAGAAGAGTCATGGAATATAAAACATACTACCCAATTAAATATTTAGGCATGTTTTGCCTGAATGGACTTTCAAATGTATGAGACAATGTTGTCAATTTACACTCTAAAATATCAACCTCAGGGCATACATACTTTTGAATATTTTACATCTTTCAAAGAAGGATTTTAGCTAGATATGAAAAAATACTTTTTTTTTGTTACTACGAAGGGTTCTCTATATTAGGTCAAAAAACCTGCATTTATTGAGATTTTAAAAACAAGAGATTATAGCTCCCTTATTGCTTCATTGCACTGTATGATACATGCTGAAAATATTTATGCTTAGGTTTTTGATGTAGATTATGAAAAGTGTCATAAATATATGACTCATAACCAGTTTTTGGAACTTCTGAAAAAAATAAAAGAAAATATATTTAAGGATCTTCAGTTTTTTGCTGATGCCATTGGTTGAGCCATAGAAGAGTTTTAAAAAGATTTACTGTACTGTTAAATTCAAAATTTTCTTGAAACAAAAAATATGCTTGCCAAATATTAAATGATCAAAGACAAAAATGGTAATATGAATTAGGATTTTTCACACTGCATATGAACAAACTAAATTTAAAGCTTCAAAGAAAGGAAGAGCTTAATTGTGAGCTGACTAGACAGGCACTAGAACTTATTTTGAAATTAAGACTTTTGAAAATACGAATCAATAATATTAATTTTACAAATTTTTACTAATACAAATCAATATGCACAATGAATTGTGCTATGTAAATTAGCAACAAAACTACAAGAATAATTTTAAAAGGCTTTATTCATATTGTCAAATTCAGAATTACCCTTCAATCTTTGGAGTGCCTCCTTGAATTCAATGTTAATAATCTCAAACTGACACAAGAATTGTGAATTTACTTGACTTGGAGAGATATGCTTTTGCTTCAGAGTCAAACCAACTCTCCTATAAAAGATAAACATGTTTTATCAATATAGATGTGAATATTAAAGGAATATTACTTTTTGGTATTCACTTCAATTATTGGAAAACTTTTATTTATGCTGGGAATGTCTTGAGTATGTAAATCTAATCTTGCAACTACAAATGTTATGAAATCTAAATAGAGATCAAGCATATCCAATGAAAATTTAGCATCTGAACTGAAATGTGCAAGAGCTTTAAAATACATACCAGATTTTAAAGACTTCGTACAAAAAAAAGATTAAATATCTCAATAGTTTTTATATTGATTACATCTTGAAATTATAATATTTTAGATTATTTTGTTAAATAAAATATACAATTATGATCAATTATACATGTTCATTTTTACTTTCTTAATGTGGATATTAGAAAATGTTAAAGTAAATATATGGCTCACATTATATTTCTACTGGATGGTTCAGACCCAGGAAATGCATTAGAACACATATAGCAAGACAAAAGAACAGGCCAATATTTATTCTTTAGTACCAGAAATTAGTTAAAAACCAACTATGCTATGGTAACATGTGTGGGTGTATAGCTGATTCACTTTGTTATAGAGCGGAAACTAATACACCATTGTAAAGCAATTGTGCCCCAATAAAGATGTTAAAAAAAAAACAAACCAACTACGCTAAAAATAATACTTTCGTATGAGCAGAGCTGAGAGAAAAATAAGAAATAAGAGAATGAGAAATTGTTCTAGATAGGAAATAAGTAGGAATTTGGAGTAAGAATACAGAATCGTGAAGAGAAGAAAGAGAAAAGGTAAGAAGTTCACAGAAATTTCAAAGGAACACATTAAGAAGCAACCAAACTAATAATGAATTTTTTGTCTTTAATATAGATGTAAAACATGAACACACACATCCAGTATGACCCCCAATTTTTTTTTTCCCAATACATTCTACTATATACATTAATGCTTTGTGTGAGTGATGTCTTTGGGAGAAATAAAAGATTGACTGTGCTCTGCATCTAGACTTCAGCAATGTATAAATGAGGTGCCATAAGTGGGATAGGAGATAGTTTTCTCCCAAATTCAGAGGATGCCACAGAGCAGCGCCAGAATTAAGTAGGAAAAACACAAGCCATTCAGTCTTTTTTCTACCCGAGAATGCACAGAGGAAACGAAATGAGAGGGAGCCACACACACATGTAGTCTGTGTTCACAAAATTTTGTTTGCATTAAGAAAAACACAATAACTCCATTCATTTCTGTCATATATTTCTAGAGAATTCTTTTTTTCCATTTAAGAGTTTGAATTGACTCTTGTATTGACCTTAGTTACCAATACTTTTACTTTCAACTGGCTTCTTTAACCAAAAGCAGAAGCTATTCCAAAATTATTTTCCCTGCAAACCAACTCCAGAGAAGCATTGAACAAGAAGCTTGTAACAATGGATAGGATTATATTTCCTTACCACAATAGTGATTGTTAGTTTTCCCATCCAGTATGTTCTTCCTTGTCTCCCACTGTAATAGCAGCCCCAGTTGTAAGCAGGTACATGACCATTCATGATAATGAGTGCATTTCTCAAACTCCCGTGCAGCAGCTATGGCTACTACTAAGTTCTGACCAATGGGATGTGAGCAGAAGTGATGATGCTCTTTCTAGGGCATATCCTTCTCTTCCCCTTGTGCCCTTCTCATTCCCTATAATATGGATTGTACGTAGTATTGATTTACAGCAGCACCCTCGAGATGGAAGAGCAGGAGTTAGATCTGGGTCTCAATACTGTGAAAGATCTAATTAGCTCTAAACCATTTATGTACATATTGTTATTTTGAAAAAATTGTTTCATTGTTTAAGCCATTATTATTTTTCTTCTCTGTTAAAAGAGCTAATCTTAATCCTGGCCTGCTACTAATGCTCCTGCATTTCAGGAAAGAGTGTAACATTTTGTTTACGTATTTCCACATTATTGTTAGAAAATTCATATAATCAAGTTTATACATTTCTATGAAGAATACAAATTTAGGGATGGAAATAACCAGAAATAAGGCATTTATCCTAATATGGCTGGCAAGATAAGTATACAGATGACTGAAGCTTTTTTAAGATAGTTTACAAGGCTTGGTCCAAGAGAATTTAATCAATTTGCCTACTGTTTGCTCCCTGAGTAGTAATTTCCTCTTGTGAATTCACCTTACTAATATTTGCTTTTATCTCTACTTGTAATTCTGATAACTATCCAATCAGCACTTGATGTCTTCCTTTCAAACACTCTATAATCACCCTAATTTTACTTTATGACATTTACCATCACCTAAAGCCTCTCAGGTAAGAGGCTCTCCACAACCTTTTAGTTTCCTGATATATGGCTTTATATCAGCACACTATATTAAAAGATGAAAGGCAATCAGAAGTTCATTACTTTACACACACATGAACATTTCAAAATTAATTGCTGATTATCTTGCAGCTATGCTTGCTAAAGGAAAGGAAGTAACTATCACTATTAGAAAAGGGCTGCCGTACGTGATGCTCAAACTGTAACTATCAGGCAGTTTGGAGGACTTTCATCAACAGACAATTAGGAGAAAGAAGCGGGGGAAGGACAAGATCAGGAAAGTGTCACCCAGAATTGAATCTTTACTCATTCACTCATCATCCATCCATCATTCATAAATATCAGTGAATGTCTAAACTGTGCAAAGAACTGTGCTATAATCTCAATGTTTGTGTTCTTCTCAAGCTCATATGTTGAAATCCTAATGCCCAATGTGATGGTGTTAGGAGATGGTATTTTGTTATAGGAGCCCAAACAGACTAAGACAAACCAGTTAATTGCTTGACAAACAGCAGTGAAAAAAAAAAACACTCTTTTTCTTCATATAGCTGATATTTTAGAGAAGCAGACAGACATTTAAAGATTAATCACCTAATTATTTAAATTACTTTTTTAAAGGACTAAGAAGAGAAATACATACTTTTATGAGAGCCTATCCAGTGACACTGACCAGGTTTAGAGAGTCACAGAAGGTTTTCTAGAGACATCAATGTTTGAGCCATGCTCTGAAGCAGGCAGTATTTAGGAAAAGATGGGAAAGGAGAACATTTCAGACAGGACAAAAGCCTATGTGAAATCCTGATCCAGAAAGGGTATAAGGCTTTTAAGGAACTCAAGTTGATGTCCAAGGCTAGAATTAGGAGAGCTAGGGGGAAGTTTAGTGCCAGGTGAGGTTGGTGAGGTAGGCAAGGACCAGACCAAGCCTGGCCTTGGAGGCCATATGGATGATTTTAAATTTATTCTAAAGAAAATGAAATGTATTTAAATGTTTTATCGTAGTGATAGTGGTGTGTGCGTATTCATGAAGTGACATCATTATATTTTTGTGTTTCACCTTGGCTGCAGGATGGAGAATAAATAGAAGAGAGGAGAGAAGAGAAGATAAAAAGGTCAGTTAAGGACATCTGCTAGCTGAGAAATTATATAAGTGTGGGCATGGATGTTAATAATGCAGGTGGAGTGAAATAAATATGCCCCACTTACTCAGGAGTGACAGAATGTTAGCTGTGGTAGATTATGGTGAAAGGGGAGTCACAGGTAACTCTCAAGTGCTAGCTTGCATAATCAGATATAAAATATGGTCATTCGTTAAGAAAGAGCACATTGGAGGAGGTGTGACTTTAGTAGGAAGATAATGAATTAAACTTTGAATAAATTGGGTGTGAAATTCCAGTAGGACACTGGTGTATAGTTAAGAAAGCAGACATATATAGTTAAGAAGGCAGGTCTGAACTGTTAAGAGACACCTAGGTAGGAGGAGAGAAAGAGATAAAGGTAGGGAGAGGGAGAGAGAGGGGGAAAGGACACTCTATGTGAAGATGATAAATTAATTAAGTAATTAATTAATTAATTTCAAAAATATGTATTGAGAACCTATGATGTGCCAAGAACTGTTCTAGGCACTGGAGATACTTCAGTAAAAAAAAAACAGACAAAATTTCTTACCCTCACTAGCTTACATTCTATTGTTAACAGAAACAAGTAAGAAACATAAGTGATAGGTAAATTATATGTTAGAAGGTGGTAAATACAATGGTGAAAAAGTGGCATGGAAAATGAGATTCAGAGTTGTGAGAGTGGGCACTGCAAAGTTAAATAAAATGGTCAGGGTGAGGATAATTGACAAGGTGACACTTGAGCAAAGACCTGAAATAAATGAGGGGGAGAGGCATGTATGTATCTAGAAGATGCATATTCCAGAGGGAGCAAAAAGTGCAAGGACCTTAAGGGAGGAGGAGGACACCTAGTGTGCTCCAAAAACATAAAATAGGTCTCTGTGGCTACTGCCAAACAAATGATAAGAGGTTTAGTGGTAAAAGCCAGAAGAGCAGAAGAGGTAGTGGAATACAGAGCATCGGGTCTTGTAGACCACTGTAAGGATATGAGCATTTACTCTGTGTTAAGTAGGGAGTCATTGAAGGATTTGAATAGAAGATTGATGTTGTCTGATTTATATAGTTTTAAGGGACAACTCTAGATGTTGTCTTGAGAGTACATAATAGGTGATCATCTGTCCCAGTTTTCCTGAGACTGAGTGTCCTGAGACGTCACTTTCAGTGCTAAAACCAGGAGTTTGCTCAACATCATTGTGAGAATTTCTAGAGTAGCAGTAGGAAAATGAAGTCAAAGCCTGTTGGAATAATCTCCTCAAGCAATCATGATGTTTCAGAACAAGATGGTAGCCATGGAGATGGGAAGAAGTGCTCAGGCTCTAGGTATATTCTGAAGTTAGAGAAAACTAGATTTGTTGACCAATTGGGTTGCGTGGTGCAAGAGGAGAGGAGTCAAGGATTACTCCACCTGAAAGATTAAGGCCGGAAGTGGGGAGTGACATCAGCACTCTGCCAGTGTAAGGCATTCCTCTTTCTATTCCCCACTTTTTAACAATGAATTAGATAAACAATCATGAACAAAAGAAACATCATGGGAGTTGTGGGACCCAGCACCAGAAGCCAAGGGATATGGAAGGGGTCTTGCCCACCTGTGCATTAGGCAGGTAGACTTCCCTAAGGACTGTGGAACAAGAAGAGCCAGACAACCTGCCCCAACCTCTCTCTGTGCAACCAGGAAAAACTCTGGAAAGTGCTGGCTGGACCAGAAGCACTGGAAAAGAGAGAATATTCAGGAGCCCCGCCTTCCCAAAGGGAGATTCCAGCACATCATTGGAGGAAACAACACAAAACAAAACAAAGAACAAACAAACAAAACACCACACACACACAAAAAAAACAAGTTTGGTCACAGTGGAGGTGATTATAGAGGAAATTCCCCAGTGCCACACATCCCACTCCCTGCAAGTTAACTTTGCATGGGGCTGAACTGTACCATGGATGAGCAGATTTTCATGTACCTGTTAGCCATTTGGATGCCTTCATTGGTAAAAATGTCTATTCAGTTTCTTTGCTCACCCTTTAATCAGATTGTTTTTGTTATTGAGTTGTATGCATTCTCTATATATTTTGGATACTAATCCCTTATCTGACCTATGATTTGCAAATATTTTCTCCCATTCCATAGGTTGCCTTTTTGTTTCTTGACTGTTTCATTTTCTGTGAAGAAGTTTTTGATGTAGTTCCTTCCACCTGTTGAGGTGTTGCTTGTGCTTTTGATGTCATATCCCAAAAAATCATTGCCCAGACCAATGTCAAAGAGCTGCTTCCCTATGTTTTCTTTTAAGAGTTTTATGGTATCAGGTCTTATGTTTAAGTCTTTAATCCATGTCATGTTAATTTTGGGAGTGGTGTAAAATAGGAGTTCAATTTCATTTTTCTGCATGGGGTTATTCAGTTTTCCCAGTACTATTTGTTGAAGAGAATATCTTTTCCCCTTCGTGTGTTCAAAATATAGAAAAAACTCAAACAACTCAATGACAAAAACAAACAAGCAATCTGATTAAAAAATGGACAGAGGGCCTATATGGACATTTTTCCAAAAAAGACATCCAAGTGGTTAAGAGGTACATGAAAAGATATTCAGCAGCATTAATCATCAGAGAAATGCAAATCAAATCTACGAGGAAATATTCTCACACCTGTTAGCTGGCTATCATCAAGAAAATGAGATGAGTGTTGCCAGGCATGTTGAGAAAAGGGAATACTTGTACACTGTTGGCAGGATTGTAAATTGGTTCAGCCACTATGGAAAAGAATATGGAGGTTCCTCAAAAAATTAAAAATAGAGCTACCGTATTTCCAGTAATCCCACTTCTAGATATTTATCCAAAGAAAATGAAAAGAGTATATTGAACAGATATTCCCATGTTTACTGCAACACTATTCACAATAGTCAAGATATGGAAACAACCTAAGGGCCCATCAGAGGATGAATAAAGAGGAAGATATAAATGTATATCTTATATAAAATAATATTACTCCGGCATGAGAAAGAAGGAAATCCTGTTAGTTGAGAGGGCATGGATGGACCTTGAGGGCATTATGCTAAGTGAGATAAGTCAAGCAGAGTAGTACAAATATAATATCAGTTACATGAGAATCTAAAAAAGCTGAACACATTAAAAGCAGAGAGTAGAATGATGGTTACCAGAGGTTAGGGGGTAGGAAAATTAGAGAGATGTTGTTTAAGGGTACAAATGTGGAACTGGTAGATAAGTTAAGTCCTGGAGATCTAACGCACAGGCAATAATACTGCATTTTAAACTTCAAATAAGAGGCTAAGAGACTAGATCTCAAGTGTTTCCACCACACACACACACACACACACACACTAATAATAAGTATGTGACATGAAAGAGGTGTTAGCTAACACATGGTAATAATCACACTACAACATATAAATGCATCAAATCAATACGTTGCACACCTTAGACTTACACAATGTTAATTATATCTCAATAAAAGTAAATTTAAAAAATGATTGAATTGCCATTAACTGAGATGAGCAAGGCTGTGCATGGAGGTCAATTTTAGGGAGATGTATTAATTTGGGCCATGCTGAACTTGCAATGCGCATCAGACAACAAAGTGGAGATATTCATTAGGCAGTGAGATATAACATAAGGTAGAAGGGTAAGGTCTCAGCTAGAAATCTACTTTGGGGAGATAAAAGCAAGGAAATTGTGTTTAAAGCCATAAGATTAGATGAAAGCATCAAGGAATTGATGAGAAGCAGTCCAAAGTTTGGATAAAATTGTACACGCATGACGAGTATGGAATGTAGGGATTCTAATGTTTAAATATCTAACATTTTTTTAGGCCACACCCAACACGGCTTGTGGGATATTAGTTCCCAGACCAAGGATCGGACCCAGGCTCCCTGCAGTGGAAGCACAGAGTCCTAACCACTGGACCGCCAGGGAATTCCCATTAAATGTCTAACATTTAAACAGGGAAGACAGCATGGCAAGTATACTAAAACTTGGAAGATGGGAGTTAATGACATAGGAGGAAATTAGGAGATGAACAGAGGCGAAGGGAGAAATTAAAAAGTTGACTCACTTCAACAATTTAAGGAAAAGGCTGATTATTCTTTGATCACAGTCCAAGATATAAAAGATTATCTCCAGAACTGGTTTTAAATCCATCTCTGTTGGTCAGTCTTGGTTTGCATGGCTACAACTGGCTTCAGTAACCACACATTTACAAGTCAACCCATCATCATCAACCTCATTCCAACAGCCAATCTTGCATAGCTGAAATTTACCCTCTCCTTCACTACCCTCACTTCTGAAACTCTGTCAGTCTCTGCACTCCGAGTCTCTCCAGACTCTACTGGTTGTTAAAACAAAGACTGTGCTTTTACCATACAGTCCTCCACTTCTTTGCACACAATTCATTCAGCTTGTGTTTCAGATAAAGAGCAGCAGTTTCTTCCTTCAACAATGTTTCAGAATGGGGAGAGGAATCAGCAGTGTTCAATATGACTGAGGAGTTAAAGAAATTAAAGACTAGGAGTGATCACTGGATTTAGCAACATGGAGGTTATTGATAAATTTGTAGAGTCAATTCAGTGCTGAGGGACTCAGACTGCGGTAGTTTGGGTAGTGAGTGGGAGTTGATGAAAATGGAGATTTACCTTGTGTCCTTTAATAATCTCTTTGTCCTCCAGGCAGCCATTGATTTGGTTTTCGGTACAAAAGATTCTTTTGCATTTTCTAGAATTTTATATAATTGAAATCATAAAGTGTTTAATTTTTTCCCCCCTTGGGTGCCCTCGTGTGACATATTTATTTTGAAATTCATCAATGGTGCTTATATGAGTACTGCACCCTGTTTACATTATTGAGAAGTATGTTCTAGTGTTTGTTCCATTGTTTGTTTATTTATTCATCTGTTTATGGATATTTTAATTGTTTCCAGTTTGGGCTATTGCAAATAAAAGCAGTACAGAAATAGGAAAGAAAAAAAAAGCAAGAAAATGGAGACAGATTTTAAGACACATTCTCTTAAAAAAAATTTAAGAGAATATTTTTTAAGTGAAAGTTTAGTTTTAAAATGGTTTTAGATTTACAGCAAATTGGAAAGATAGTACAGAGAGTTCCCATATACTCTACACCCAGTTTCTCTCACTGTTAACATCTTACTTTAGAGAACACTGTTTTCAGCTACTTCACTCTCAACAGAAGAGACAATAGGTAGTTGTGACTCAGTAGCTAGAGGAGAAAATGAGGTTAAAGTGTTTTTCTCTTTGAATTGATTCCTTTCACTGCTTTTGTTTGTCCATGAGTTTAAGATAGGACAGACCACCGATGTCTAAATAATGATTAGAATAATCCTGAAGAGAGAGAAAGGATGAAGATAGCTTTGAGAGGTGACTTCTTAGAGAGTTTATAACTGACAGTCCTTATGTTTTCAGGCAAAACTGTTGAGTTTCATCTGGTTTAATGCACATCACAGTGACAAGAAGATTTTAGGGAAGTTCTAACATGCCTTTCCCATTGTAAAAACTGGACATTAGCCTTATAGCTGAAGTTATTATTACCAGCTCATGGCCACTATTGTTATGATAGTGAAAATGAGCAGGACCCTGTGCGGCCTTCCTAGGACAGACCCCATCATGTCCTCCATCTGCCTTTTGTTAATAGAAAAACTTTAGCAAAAGAATAAGTTTAATCAGAGAAATGAGAAAATGCAGAAACAAGGGAAAACAGTCAAACAAAGACAAAATAATAATAGTTTAGTTATTAAGCAAAGTCAAGGACTTTTAGTTTCTCCTCAAGGACTATAGATAATATTCTGAGCCATGTTCTTTGAGCTGTTTTGCAGACACTAAGACCCCCACCAGGTGGAAGAAGTTAACTACATGATGACCAGACTGTAGCCATGACTTAAGCTGCTCCATCTTACACAATTATAAGAACTGACCTCAAAGAAATGGGAACAAACCAACCCTGAAACGGATTAACTGTACTTAAAAGAATCAAGGTGATGCTGATCAGACCAAGCACAACTAATTTCAGGATGATTGTTGGAGCTGACTGTGTTGTTCTGCAAGTGGCCCACCCCTCCCCAGCCTGTGCACCGCCCTCCCTTAGAAACTCTTGCCCCCTGATCGGCAAAGGAGAGCTGGATTTTTGTGATGTGAGTACATCTTCCGCCAGGATTGCTGACTTCCTCAATAAAGCTATCTTTCCTTTTACCCCACATGTGTCTCTCAGTATTGGATTCTTGAGTGATGAGCAGCGAAACCTGAGTTTGGTAATAATAGCACCTCTGTGTATCAAGCTGTCCATGTAATTTCACTTCAAATCTTTTATCCCATCTCTAAATGCTAGAATTTGACTAATAGGCCCCTGTGGCTTCCCATAAAGAGGTGACAGAATTTGAAGATGAGGGACTTTCCACATTTCTCTGATGACTTCATCTCAACTCATTTTATTTATTTATTTTTTCAAAAAATTTTAAATAAATAAATTTATTTATTTTTGGCTGCGTTGGATCCCTGTTGCTGCGCGCGGGTTTTCTCTGGTTGCGTCCAGTGGGGGCTACCATTTGTTGCGGTGCACGGGCTTCTCATTGTGGTGCCTTCTCTTGTTGCGGATCACAGGCTTTAGGCGTGCGGGCTTCCGCAGTTGCACGGGCTGAGCACGGGCTCAGTACTTGTGGCTCGTGGGCTATAGAGCACAGGCTCAGTATCTGTGGCACACGGGCTTAGTTGCTCCACCACATGTGGGATCTTCCCGGACCAGGGCTGAAACCCATGTCCCCTGCATTGGCAGGCTGATTCTTAACCACTGCGCCATCAGGGAAGCCCTCAGCTCATTTTAAAATAGCACATTCGGAGAAGACAAAAGTGAAACTCCACATTTCTTGTCAATCTCAACTGTGACCAGAAAGCTTTGGCTCTTCCCAGTAATAAAAAATGCATCATTCAATAATATTTTTGACTACAAAGAAATGAAACGAATTGATGTATTAAAAAAATCAATTTAAACCCATTTAATGCTTTAAGAAATTTCCTCAAAGGGATTTGAGTCAAAAATGAAGATTTTCAGAGAGAAGTACCTGAGACAGGGAATGAAAATGCAAGAGGGTATGCCAGAAAAATTTCAAACAAATTGAGGAGAACAGTTCAGAGCCCAAGCTTTCAAGAACAGCTGTCAAGGGCAAAGACAGTGGTAAGCAAACCACTCCCTCTTTCTTCCTGCCTTATGCCATTTTTTTTGTAACCTCAGGGAGTTAGGCACATTTTCTCCTTCAACTTGATGGTCCTAATGCATGCTTTCATTTCCTTTCTCTAAAACCAAAGTTTATACACAACACAGCCAGGTTTCCCAAAATATCAGAACTATAGAATTAGAAAAGGAACACTTAGGTAAATCAGGAGACCTTTCATTGTCAAGATAAAAGCCTGTAAGTACATGAAATCTGGGGCAAACAACCCGGCAATGTCCTTATTTTCTGCTTCACTGCTCTTCTCTGATCAGAACACTTTTCCACGTGTCTTGCCTCTTTTCTCACTCACCTTGTACCTGTATTGCTGAATACTGATGAGGTCTGACTTGGGTCAGTGCCAATCCCTGATTTTCCAGTAACCTGCTTGGGCCCTAAATGCTGGCTGAAGTTGCAAGAAGATCGGTATGCTAAACGTCGCCCCCACTGATACGGAAGAGAAGTTGCTATACATGGGTAAAGAGTGGTTCTGCTGGTGGGAATGTGAATTGGTCCAGCCATTATGGAGAACAGTATGGAGGTTCCTTAAAAAATTACAAATAGAACTACCATATGACCCAGCAATCCCACTACTGGACATATACCCTGAGAAAACCATAATTCAAAAAAAGTCATGCACCAAAATGTTCATTGCAGCTCTATTTACAAGAGCCCGGAGATGGAAACAACCTAAGTGTCCATCATCGGATGAATGGATAAAGAAGATGTGGCACATATATACAATGGAATATTACTCAGCCATAAAAAGAAACAAAATTGAGCTATTTGTAATGAAGTGGATAGACCTAGAGTCTGTCATACAGAGTGAAGTAAGTCAGAAAGAGAGAGACAAATACCATATGCTAACACATATATATGGAATTTAAGGAAAAAAATGTCATGAAGAACCTAGGGATAAAACAGGAATAAAGACACAGACCTACTAGAGAATGGACTTGAGGATATGGGGAGGGGGAAGTGTAAGCTGTGACAAAGCGAGAGAGAGGCATGGACATACATACACTACCAAATGTAAGGTAGATAGCTAGTGGGAAGCAGCCACATAGCACAGGGAGATCAGCTCGGTGCTTTGTGACCACCTGGAGGGGTGGGATAGAGAGGGTGGGAGAGAGGGAGATGCAAGAAGGAAGAGATATGGGAACATATGTATATGTATAAGTGATTCACTTTGTTATAAAGCAGAAACTAACACACCATTGTAAAGCAATTATACTCTAATAAAGATGTAAAAAAAAAAAAAAAAGAGTGGTTCTGCAAACCCTCTCAGTTAGAAAAAGAGTGACTGAAATATCCAGAGGATAGGAATGTAATCTGAGAATGACAGACACTTGAGTTTGACATCATGGCTTCTGTCTGTCACTAATACAGTAAGCTAAATTGAGAGAATAACATGTATATCCCAGAAAAAGTCTTGTGCCATCAATTGTCTTAAAAAGCCCAGGCATGAGTGTCTCATAGAATCCTGCCAAGCCTGCTCCATGTGAGTCCATTTCAGGAGTACAAATCACTCTATCTGGAAAGGAAAAAAAATCTTAGGATACATGGATCATGGAAATGTTACACACTGTTATTCATGCCATTCCAAATGTTCTAAGGATGCCTGTATACTGGGAGCCTTTTCTCTGATTGCAGGCTAGTTTTTTCACATCCTGTTGTCTCTGAAACGTCAGAGCATCACTGACCTCAGTCCCCTTGGGACAGTGTGGGCCAGTAGAAAGAACCCTGGAGCAGTAATCCATGGGACATGGATGCCATGGCTGGCTCCTGCACTGAGCAAATACATAAACCCGTGCAAGGTCCACAGTCATAGATCCCAAACCTGGGAGGAGACATTAGGCAGGTAAGTTATTTTCACCCCTATTTTGCTGAAAAGGAAATTAAGTTCTGCAGAGATTATCATTTGTGGAAGGCTACACAAGGAAAGAGTGATTGGAAAGACTGGAAATTTCTGTTTCTTTTTCTTTAAAATTGGAATAAGATCTACTTCACTGGCTTCAAAAAATGTCATGGGGGGGGGGATGTATGTGATAATGTCTGTGAAATAGAAAGCCTTATGCAAAATAAGGGGTTGTTACATTCAGAGAGCTGGTGGTTTTGAAAGGGGAAATGTCTTTATTAGGAAAAAGCACACAAGCTCTCATTCATCCAGTACTGTGCCTCATGCCACCCTCGCTTCAAATTAGTCTGGCCTCGCTAGAGTTGCCTCTTTGAAAGTTATCCTCGCTTCTTAGATGGATCTCACAGTCAATGATTGGTCAATGTGGGCTATAAAGTCTCTACCCTCAGCCCCAGTGTGTAGGAAATTTATGAACTGGTATCCCATTCATTGTTATCCATGGGCTTGGCTACAAATTGTGTTGGGATTGCATCACAGCCTGAGCTTTCCTTCTGCTCAATCCTGCTTCTTTTCTTTCTGTTCCAGGAGTACTGCTCTCAAGTTTATTTCCCAATAAACTTACCAGTCTTAAACCTCTATCTGGAGGGCACTTCTTGGGGAATGTGACCTGTGACACTAACACTTTTTTTTCAAAGACAGTAGTGTGTTTTACAAGCATTGCCTTTGTGGAGGCATAGTTTCGGTGTGTGAATGAAACCAGTTGTTATCTCTCCCCCCTCCATTGCAACTGCTTCCTGCAAGGGAGCTATGCACTCAAGGATGGTGATCAAATGAGTTAAGTGGGCAAGTACCCTCTCATAAATGTGGTTTGGAGAACGTGGCCGCTTCCAGAGGGTCTCAGTGGGACTTCTTACGTCTTCCCTCACAAGTCTAAGGTCTTCAGATGCGTGAAACACACTGTAGCCTGGATTATCTAGTCAGTCACAGGCTCAGAGCACAGCCAGAAATTCATTGCATTTCAATGCTTGAAGGTAACCAGATAAAACAGGGTTTTCTGTCCCCTCTCCCTGTAACTGACATTTTTAAGAAAGAAGAACTCAGAGTTAATCAAATTATGCAAAGGCTTTACCTTTTATTAAATAGCAGAGGTGGACCATGATGGATGCTCTGACTCTAAAATTCTTGGTGGGTTTGCAGTAAACAGCTGCCGTCGAAAGATACTAGTTGGGAAGGGGGGGGGGGGCCAGTGGCCAAATGTAGGTGCAAGGAAGTGATCCCTCAAGGTACAACCTCTGAGTGACATCAGAGACCTGTTGAGTGAGACCTGACTTTGAGAGAAAGGAAGCTCTGGAGGAGGCAGATATATCCTGGACCATTGAAAAAGGAGAAGAGGAGAATTGAATTGGTATCTTAAGAAAATAATCATTAAGAACTGGCAACGTCACCACAATTCAGCCCAGTGACTTCCTAAGCACTAGAGTGAAAGAAAAATTGAAGGAAAAGCAGGAAAAAAAAAATCATTTGGGAACACAGAAAAGAAGCTCTTGTACTTGTGGAAGCAGAGGTGAAGGGGCTCAGAAATAGCAAAATGAATGGTGTTCCCAGAACTCTATGTCCTTTCAAGCTGAACTTGGAAAGAGCTAGCTTTCTAGCTGCTACCAATTGCTCTCACAATGCCTTTGCCAGAGCACTTATCCGTGTGTCTTCAGTGAGCTGTCCCACATCAAGATACAGGCAAAGCCCAGTACAAGGTCAGCTCTGATGATGAACTGTTCTGCGTAATGATGTAGCACTTCCATGCCCCTCACCAACAAGACACCATATCACTGCTTTGTTAATCCGATTACCAAGATTTTGTCAGGCTCTGCCAGGTGTGCAGAGCTGCTTCCTGAGCTCTGAGCACTGATTAATCGTATCCTGGCTGTCAGGTCTGTATCCTGAGCAGAGGGGAGCATGAATCTCTTACTACAGGTTACAAACTCAAAGGCCAGCCTATGGTTGCTACATAGTGACACTGGCCCAGAGGTTCCAGATCTTGCAGTGTTTCAGGGAAATACATATTGTCTGTAGCCCATGGGTTGGATGCCACATGTTAACCAAAAAAGACAAAAAACAAAAAACATATGCATGTGGCATCCAACCCACAGGTTACCTTCACACTAAAATGTATATACTACTCAATTGTTTATCAAGTACTTTGGTATTGTATATATAACTAGAATCTTAGAACATAGGTAAGATAAATACCATTCCCATTTCATAGGTGAGGAAAATACAATTTATAGGTGTAAAGTGACTTGTTTATAATTCTATAACCAGGGAGTAGAAAAGATTAAATGCTGATCTGAGCCCTAGACTCAGGATCTCTTCAACAACATTTTTTCTATGTTAAATGCACTCTGTTTCTTCTGATGCCTTATATTACATCACTCAGTATTGAAATCAATGCCGACAGAATACAGAAAAGTGACATTTGAATGTGGATCAGACAACTCACTTCTGGACAATTAATCCTGGAAGAGGGGAGCAGAATTTACATATAATTTGATTCTTTACGTGCTTGTTTGTTTACCTTTCCATTTCTGATAAGTAACCAAGTCCTCATAAAAGTAAAAGCTGCTCTAACATCTCTGAGGTGGGAAACAATAGACATTAGTGTCAGAGAAGGAAAGAATTAAATGTCTACTGCACACCTCACTCTGAAAGCAACGTTATAGATGTTGTTCCATGGAGTACTACTTAAAGGAACAGGAAGGACTACACTTGGAAATGATATGCAGTAAATAGAAAGGAAATAGAAGGCATTCATAGTAATTTGCCAGTTATCTATGCTTTGAAAACTAGAAGCTGGAAACTTAGAACACTCTAATAGGTGGCAAAGCCCAGCCATGGGAAGAGATATATATTTCCAATTAGTCTTGGTAATAATAAAAATATGTACTATTTTTTTGAGCTCCTACATTGTGCTGGATCCTCTACTTATAACTACGAAGACAATATCAACAATACTCACAATGGTCCTCCATGGTAGGGTTTAGAATTTTGGTCTATTGTTATTGATGGAATTGTGACCTAGAAAGATCACACAACTAGAGCATAGTGTATCAGGGACTCACATATAGTATAGAGGCTCTAAGATGATAACACCTACTATTCACCTTCAAAACTAGGCAAATCACTCATAAGGATCCCTTATAAAAGTCCAGGGCAACCTAAACGTCCATCAACAGAAGAATAGATCAAGAAGATGTAGTATATATAAACAATGGAATATTACTCAGCCATTAAAAAGAATGAAATAATGCCATTTGCAACAACATGGATGGACCTAGAGATCCACTCATACTGAGTGAAGTAAGTCAGACAGAGAAAGAGAAGTATTGTGATATTGCCTATATGAGGAATCTAAAAAAGAAATGATACAAATGAACTTATTTACAAAACAGAAACAGACTCACAGATTTAGAGAACAAACTTATGGTTACCGGGGGGACGAGGTGGGGGAGGGATAGTTAAGGAGTTTGGGATTGACATGTACACACTGCTATATTTAAAATGGATAACCAACAAGGACCTACTGTAGAGCACAGGGAACTCTACTTAATACTCTGTAATGGCCTATATGGGAAAAGAATCTAAAAAAGGGTAGATAGATGTATATGTATAACTGATTCACTTTGTTGTACACCTGAAACTAACACAACATTGTAAATCAACTATACTTCAATATAAGATAAAAAGTTAAAAAAACGTTCAGGGCAAACGCAGGGTTGAGATAAGGGCAGATGTTTCAGGTAAACAGAGAGAAGAAACCACAGGGTATGTTTCTGCTAAGGCATGGCCACCTACCAGTGTATGACTGCACTGAGAATGATGACTCTATCTCCATGGCCCCCATCTCCTCATTTTTTTGTATTTTCTCTATTCTTTCAGGGGAAGTATTAGTTTTCTTTAGTTTCATTTTTTTTTAGTTCCCCTCTTTTCTTTTCCCTAAAACTTTCCTTTTATCTTGGCTGACCACAATAGAGATTTGTCCCCATTCTACCTAGGGGGGTGTAGAGAGCACAAAGAACAGGCAGGGTGAAGACAGCACCAGTCCTGGAAGAACTGCTGGCCCACAGGAAGACAGGCACTGGAGAGAGAGAATCAGAGACCACTGCGATCAGCTGAGACCTTCCTTCCTATAGTTTCACTCTGTCTCCTTCATTCATTCTCCTTACAAAATGCCAAAGTTTCACTCCTATGCTTGCTCAAAAGCTATCTACTTAGCTTCTTAAATTGGTTAGATTCAGGAATTCAGAGACCAGGGCAGAAGTGTGTCATCTCTCCCCTACAATTTTTGGAAAAGTTCCCATTTTATGTTTTGGTGTGTATCCAAGAAAGGTGCAAGGAAAAATAAGTCTTCAATAAATTGTAATTTATTCCTAAAAGTCAACTCTGGACTTAGCTGTCTTAAATTAAGGTAGCCTACAATTTTGAAAATCAAAGGGAACTCACACACACCCACAAGAACTTAAGAGCAAACAAAAAAAAAAAACAGAGAATGAAGCCCAGACTCCCCTGTCCCCAGAAACCAACAGTTTCAGGCAGCAGGGGGGTCAGCATTTTTGTCTAGCTGCCTCTGTGTTCTACCAGTGGGTATAGAAAAAACAATTTCAGCAGCTTTTTAGCCAGAGAATTATTGCTTCCTTTGCTTTGTGAATTTGCTGAGTCCTCAGGATTGACAGCTTAAAAAAAAAGAAAGAAAGAAAGAAAGAAAAAAATCAAAGCCAGTTGGTTCTAGAAGAAATGCTTCCAAGGATTCTGATGTCATCTCATCATGGGAGGGAGGGAGGGAGGGAGGGGATGTGATGTCATTACTATTTATTAATATAGAAATGAAACATCATGATATCTTCTCTCCTCCCTGAGATGACAATGAGAGGTTCAAGACAGAAGCTGACGCATCTCCCCAGTAATAGTAAATTGTGTCATTGAGAAGACCTTCCCCCAGTGGCTTCCCCAAATGACTCATGCAAAATGTATAACTCTGTTGTGAAACCCAGAGTTAATAAGGTGAAAAATATAGAGTCCCCCTGTCTTGTGAAGCTCTTTAATTCAACTGTTCCTTCATTTATACAAATATTTGAGGGACAATTATTATGTAATAAGCTCTGTACTACATATTAGGATTCATGTGTGAATAATAACAAAAAAGATAATAATATGAACAATAGCAACACATATTTATTAGCACTCAGTATGCCAGAAACTGTGCCTGGAATTCACATACATTTTCTCATTAAATTGTCTCCCCAAAAGCCCTGTGATGCAGATATAATTATTGTCTTATTTCACAAATGAGGAAACAGAAGCTTAGAATAGGAAAGCATCTTGCTATAGGTAGCAAATAATGGAACCACAATTTAAATTCAAGCTGAAGGGCTATAGAAAACACAGACTTGATCACTTTACTCTCTCACTTGAAGGTTTTCAGGGAAGGTTCTGAATACCATATTTTATTCAGCAGGGAGACTTGATTGGGCAGTTATCTTTAACATGAAAATACTACCAAAGGTGGTCACACACTAACCCAACTTCTCTTTAGTTCTATAAGTAAAGGGAGTTGCAGTCACTTCCTCAACAGGAATATTCAATTGGATCTCTGGTTACATAAAAGATGAATTTTAAGTTCAAAGAGTATCAGATTTGTGGTGGACTTAGAGATCCTTGCATCACTCCTATTCAATAACTATTTTTAATGTAAAACAAATATATTTATTTATATTTAGTGTAGTATAGACATGTGTTCATTTCAAATAAAAATGTACTTGGAAGCACATGTTTAAAAAGACACTTATAGTAGAATAATTTTCAGCTATAAAAAGGAATGAAATTCAGATATAAGTGACAACATGTAAAAACATTATGCTAAGTGCAGGAAGCCAGTCACAAAAGACAACATGTAATGTGATTCCGTTCATATGAAATTTCCAAGGAGGAAAATCTATAGAGATGCAAAGTAGATTAGCAGTTTCCTAGAGCTGGGGTGGTAGGTGGGACATAAGGGGTGATAGCTAAAAGACACAGGGTTTCTTTTAGAGGTGATAAAAATATTCTAAGATTGACTGTGGTAATGGTCGCACATATCTGTGAATATACTAAAAATCATGGGATTTATGTTTTAACCGGGTAACTTGTATTATATGTGAACTATATCTCTGAAGCTATTTAAAAAGAAAGGCAGGGTGTAGGAAGCATGGAGCCCCATCCCTGTCACTTCCACTCTCAGTGAGACTCCTGAGTCAGTTTTTCAGAGCTTTAAGTTTCCAAAAAAAGAAAAAAATTACAACACTATTTTAAGCCATTTTATGAATGACAAAATAGAAGCCACTGCTAAAAATGTATGAGCTGCATAGCACAAGGAGATCAGCTCAGTGCTTTGTGACCACCTAGAGGGATGGGATAGGGAGGGTGGGAGGGAGATGCAAGAGGGAGGGGATATGGGGATATATGTATACGTATAGTTGATTCACTTTGTTATACAGCAGAAACTAACACACCATTGTAAAGCAATTATACTCCAATAAGGATGTTAAAAAAAAAAAGTATGAGGTAGAGTAGGATGATTTCTCTTCCTCATTCACTCTAGCCCCAGAGAATATTATTAATAGATTAGCCAAGTCAAAGGAGTAGTTGACAATAGACCATGTTACTACAGTTTGGAGCTTTCCTGTTGATGATGGAAAGGATTATAGTTCAGAGCCCACATGGAGTGGCTCCACTTTACCCATCACCACTTTACCCACTCTTCTCTCCAGTCAGTTGAAAAAGGAAAACAGGCTTTGACTTGTTTCACCTTGGAAGTAACCCTCTTCTAGAAAAACCTAAAACAGGTCAATGTAACTCTTTCAAAGGACTAAGGAGAAGCATTCTCTCTCCTCCTTTTCTTGGCTTGCCATTTGTTGGAATTATCTTCCTTGCCATTGAAGTGGTATTATATCTTGTTATCTCCTTTTCTCTTCTCAGAGACTTATGAAGGTGGAGCTATGTCAGTCTCCCTCAGTAGCCTATTTCAATGTTTTATGTCTAAGACACTAAAACAGTCTTAATAATGCCCAGTCAAAATCAAACTTACTGTGGTTAAGCCAAGTTGCTCTCTTTGTGTCATTCCCAGAAATAGGAAAATGCATCTTGCCTGCACTTAGAGATTTTATTTTCTATACTTAGAATAAAAGTGAAAAATAGAATCTTGCTAATAGGCCACGTAGCCTTCAACCTCCAATTTCATTCTAACGAAAACATAAGTAAAAGTAAAACCTCTCAGTACACTGACAAATAGAACTGCCACGTAACCTGATGTCAGAACCTTGGCTCCATTGCCATTAATTTAACAGTAATTAATCACGGGGGTGCTGGGTGGTCTGCTTCTTGTCAAATCAAGATCCATCTCTTGATACAATTATTGTTTTGTAAAGGAAGGATGATAATGAGATAGTTTTTGTTTTCACTACTGTCCATACTGAACCCAAGTCTGCATCAGTAAGAACATTAGGTAGTTGCTCCTCTTCCCAGGGACTGCTGATTTTGGAAAGAGGAGAAACCATTTGCAGGTGTAGGAAGCTACTGAACCTATAGGAAGCTTTTTGGGCCCAGTCTTTCTAGTTGGAAGGTAGATGGCTCCCACAAAACCAGATGAGCTCCTGGATTCTACTCAAAACATGCTGTTCATTGCCCACACTCTGCAATGTGTGTTCATGCCTTCTGCTCATTTTTAAATTGGGATTTCTGGGGAGAATGGTGTCTGAGAAATGGAGGTGTAAGAATTTCTAATGCCCATCACATCGCAAGCTTATCAATTTGAACAACTTTCTGGGTATGAAAATGCCATCATGAGAGTTAAAGATTCCAGGTAAGAGATTACAGCACCTCAGTGAAGCACAGAAATAAGAAAAGAATCATTGAGGAAGGGAGAAAATATAGATTCACATTACCCCCATCACCCCTTCACCAAGTCCAAGCAACCCAATGTGGAGATACTTCCTCTATGAGAGGAAAAGAATGAGGTGAAGGCCCAACTTTACTATTAACCCCCACATTAATGCTCAGGTACAAGGCTGACTCCTGGGGCCCTAGGTAGCTTCCAGTGGACTCCTGTAAACCTAGGCACCTGACTTATTCAGGTGCTTGCTGGCTCCAGTGACCCCAGGTGGCTCCCATGGCCCCAGGTGACGTCTGCAAACCAAGCTTCCACTAGGCCACCACAAACCCAGGCCTCTGACCCACTCTGGCATCTGCCAGCTTCCCCAGCCACAGATAGCTCTTGTGATCCCAGGCTCCCAGTGAACTCCAGGAAATCCAAGCTCCCAACTCACCCTGACACTGACCAGCTTCCTCAGGCCTGACTGGTTCCCACGGCACCAGGCTCTCCATCAGCCCATGCAAACTCAGGCTCCAAGTGGTCACATGTGAACCAAGGTTCCCAGGTGGGCCCAGTGATAGGCCAACTAACATGGGCCCAGGTATTGTACCAACTTCAGCTGGTTTCTATTAGCTTAAAATAGACTGTTTTATCTATAAGATGTTTTATGTAAGAGTCATGGTAACCACAAAGTAAAAACCTCCAATAGATACATAAGAGATAAAGAGAAGGGAATCAAAGCAAAGCCCCTAGGTGGTCACAAAGCACCAAGCTGATCTCCCTGTGCTATGTGGCTGCTTCACACTAGCTATCTATTTTACATTTGGTAGTGTATATATGTCCATGCCACTCTCTCACTTTGTCCCAGCTTACCCTTCCACCTCTCTGTGTCCTGAAGTCCATTCACTATGTCTGTGTCTTTATTCCTGTCCTGCCCCTAGGTTCTTCAGAACCATTTCTTTTTATTCCATATATATGTGTTAGTAAACGGTATTTGTTTTTCTCTTTCTGACTTACTCCACTCTCTATGAAAGACTCTAGGTCCATCAACCTCACTACAAACAACTCAATTTCCTTTCTTTTTATGGTTCAGTAATAGTCCATTGCATATATGTGCCACATCTTCTTTATTAATTCATCTATTGGTGGACACTTAGGTTGCTTCCATGTCCTGGCTATTGTAAATGGTGCTCCAATGAATATGGTGGAACATGACTATTTTTGAATTATGGTTTTCTCAGGGTATATGCCCAGTAGTGAGATTGCAGGGTCATGTCGTAGTTCTATTTTTAGTTTTTTAAGGAACCTCCATACTGTTCTCCATAGTGGCTGTATCAACTTACATTCCCACCAACAGTGCAAGAGGGTTCCCTTCTCTGCAGCATTTATTGTTTGTAGATTTTTTTGTGATGGCCACTCTGACTGGTGTGAGGAGAAACCACATTGTAGTTTTGATTTTCATTTCTCTAATGATTAGTGATGTTGAGCATCATTTCATGTGTTTGTTGGCAATATGTATATCTTCTTTGGAGAAATGTCTATTTAGGTCTTCTACCCAATTTTGGATTGGGCTTCTTGTTTTTTCATATTGAGCTGTATGAGCTGCTTCTAAAGTTTGGAGATTAATCCTTTGTCAGTTATTACATTTGTAAATATTTTCTCCCATTCTGAGGGTTGTCTTTTTGTCTTGTTTATGTTTTCCTTTGCTTTGCAAAAGCTTTGAAGTTTCATTAGGTCCCATTTGTTTATTTTTGTTTTTATTTTCATTTCTCTAGGAGGTGGGTCAAAAAGGATCTTGCTGTGATTTATGTCATAGAGTGTTCTGCCTATGTTTTCCTCTAAGACTTTGATAGTGTCTGACCTTACATTTAGGTCTTTAATCCATTTTGAGTTTATTTTTGTGTATGGTGTTAAGGAGTGTTCTAATTTCATTCTTTTCCATGTAGCTGTCCAGTTTTCCCAGCACCACTTATTGAAGAGGATGTCTTTTCTCCATTGTATATATTCTTGCCTCCTTTCTCAAAAATAAGTTAACCATATGTGTGTGGGTTTATCTCTGGACTTTCTATCCTGTTCCATTGACCTATATTCCTGTTTTTGTGCCAATACCATACTGTCTTGATTACTGTAGCTTTGTAGTAGAGTCTGAAGTCTGGGAGCCTGATTCCTCCAGCTCCGTTTTTCATTCTCAAGATTGCTTTAGCTATTTGGAGTCTTTTGTGTTTCCATACAGATTGTGAAATTTTTTGTTCTAGTTCTGTGCAAAATGCCATTGGCAATTTGATACATATTGCATTGAATCTGTAGACTGCTTTGGGTAGTATAGTCATTTCACAATGTTGTTTCTTCCAATTTATGAACATGGTATATCTCTGCACCTGTTTGTATCGTCTTTAATTTCTTTCAGCAGTATCTTATTATTTTCTGCATACAGGTCTTTTGTCTCCTTGGATCGGTTTATTCCTAGGTATTTTATCCTTTTTGTTGCAGTGGTAAATGAGATTGTTTCCTTAATTTCTCTTCCAGAGATTTCATCATTAGTGTATAGGAATGCAAGAGATTTCTGTGCATTAATTTTGTATCCTGCTATTTTACCAAAGTCATTGATTAGCTCTAGTAGTTTTCTGGTAGAATCTTACGGATTCTCTATGTATAGTATCATGTCATTTGCAAACAGTGACAGTTTTACTTCTTCTTTTCTTATTTGGATTCCTCTTATTTCTTTTTCTTCTCTGATTGCTGTGGCTAAAACTTCCAAAATTATGTTGAATAATAGTGGTGAGAGTGGGCAACCCTGTCTTGTTCCTGATCTTAGTGGAAATGCTTTCAGTTTTTCACCATTGAGGACGATGTTGGCTGTAGGCTTGTCAGATATGGCCTTTATAATGTTGAGGTAAGTTCCCTCTATGCCTACTTTCTGGAGGGTTTAAATCATACATGAGTGTTGAATTTTGTCAAAAACTTTTTCTGCATTTATTGATATGATCATATGGTTTTTCTCCTTCAATTTGTTAATGTAATTAATTTGCGTATATTGAGGAATCCTTGCATTCCTGGGATAAAACTCACTTGATCATGGTGTATGATCCTTTTAATGTGCTGTTGGATTCTTTTTGTTGGTATTTTGTTGAGGATTTTTGCATCTATATTCTTCAGTGATATTGGTCTGGAGTTTCCTTTCTTTGTGACAGCTTTGCCTCGTTTTCATATCAGGGTGATGGTGGCCTCGTAGAATGAGTTTGGGAATGTTCCTCCCTCTGCTATATTTTGGAAGAGTTTGAGAAGGATAGGTGTTAACTCTTCTCCAAATGTTTGATGGAATTCACCTGTGAAGTTTTGTTGGGCTTTTGTTTGTTGGAAGATTTTTAATCACAGTTTCAATTTCAGTGCTTGTGATTGGTCTGTTTATATTTTCTATTTCTTCCTGGTTCAGCCTTGGAACGTTGTGCTTTTCTAGGAATTTGTCCATTTATTCTAGGTTGTCCATTTTATTGGCATATAGTTGCTTGTAGTAATCTCTCATGATCCTTTGTCGTTTTGCAATGTCAGTTTTTACTTCTTTTTCATTTCTAATTCTATTGATTTGAGTCTTCTACATTTTTTTTTTTTGATGAGTCTTGCTGATTGTTAACCAATCTTGTTTATCTTCTCAAACAACAAGCTTTTAGATTGATTGATCTTTGCTATTGTTTCCTTCATTTCTTTTTCATTTATTTCTGATATGATATTATGATTTCTTTCCTTCTGCTAACTTTGGGTTGTTTTTGTTCTTCTTTCACTAATTGCTTTAGGTGTAAGATTAAGTTGTTTATTTGGGATGTTTCTTGTTTCTTGAGGTAGGATTGTATTGTTATAAAATTCTGTCTTAGAACTGCTTTTGCTGCATCCCATAGGTTTTGGGTTGTCGTGTTTTCATTGTCATTTGTTTCTAGGTATTTCTGGATTTCCTCTTTGATTTCTTCAGTGATCTCTTGGTTATTTAGTGCTGTATTGTTTAGCCTCCACGTGCTTTCATTTTTAACAGTTTTTTTTCTGTAATTGATATCTAGTCTCATAGAGTTGTTGTTGGAAAAATATTTGATACAATTTCGATTTTGTTAAATTTACCAAGTCTTGATTTGTGACCCACGATATGATCTATCCTGGAGAATGTTCCATGAGTACTTGAGAAGAACGTGTATTCTGTTTGTTTTGGATGGAATGTCCTATAAATATCAATGAAGTCCATCTTGTATAATGTATCCTTTAAAGCTTGTGTTTCATTATTTATTTTCATTATGGATGATCTGTCCATTGGTGAAAGTGGGGTGTTATAGTCCACTACTATGATTGTGTTACTGTCGATTTCCCATTTTATGGCTGTTAGTATTTTCCTTATGTATTGAGGTGCTCCTATTTTGGGTGCATATATATTTACAATTGTTATAACTTCTTCTTGGATTGATCCCTTTATCATTACATAGTGTCCTTCTTCGTCTCTTGTAATAGTCTTTATTTTAAAATCTATTCTGTCTGATATGAGAATTGCTATTCCAGCTTTCTTTTGATTTCTATTTGCATGGAATATCTTTTTCTATCTCCTCACTTTCAGTCTGTATGTGTCCCTAGGTCTGAAGTGGGTCTCTTGTAGACAGCATATATACGGGTCTTGTTTTTGTATCCATTCAGCCAGTGCATGTCTTTTAGTTGGAGCATTTAATCTACTTACATTTAATGTAGTTATTGAAATGTATGTTACTATTACCATTTTCTTAATTGTTTTGGATTTATTTTTGTAGGTCTATTCCTTCTTTTGTGTTTTCTGCCTAGAGAAGTTCCTTTAGCATTTGTTGTAAAGCTGGTTTGGTGGTGATGAATTCTCTTAGCTTGTCTGTAAAGGTTTTAATTTCTCTGTCAAATCTGAATGAGATCCTTGCTGGGTAGAGTAATCTTGGTTGTAGGTTTTTCCCTTTCATCACTTTAAATATGTCTTGCCACTCCCTTCTGGCTTGCAGAGTTTCTGCTGATTGTTCAGCTGTTAACCTTATGAGGATTCCCTTGTATATTATTTGTTGTTTTTCCCTTGCTGCTTTTAATATTTTTTCTTTGTATTTAATTTTTTTGTTTGTTTGTTTGTTTGCTTTTTTGCGGTACGCAGGCATCTAACTGTTGTGGCCTCTCCCGTTGTGGAGCACAGGCTCCGGATGCGCAGGCTCAGTGGCCATGGCTCACGGGCCCAGACACTCCGCGGCATGTGGGATCTTCCTGGACCAGGGCACGAACCCACATCCCCTGCATCGGCAGGCAGACTCTCAACAACTGTGCCACCAGGGAAGCCCTGTATTTAATTTTTGATAGTTTGATTAATATGTGTCTTGGAATGTTTCTCCTAGGATTTATCCTGTGTGGGACTCTCTGTGCTTCCTGGACTTGATTGACAATTTCCTTTCCCATATAATGGAAGTTTTCCATTATAATCTCTTCAAATATTTTCTCCTTCCCTTTCTTTTTCTCTTCTTCTTCTGGGACCCCTATATTTTGAGTGTTGGTGCATTTAATATTGTCTCAGATGTCTCTATGAATGTCCTCAATTCTTTTCATCCTTTTTTTCTTTATTCTGCTCTGCAGTAGTTATTTCTACTCTTTTATCTTCCAGGTCACTTATTCATTCTCCTGCCTCAGTTATTCTGCTCTTGATTCCTTCTAGAATATTTTTAATTTCATTCATTGTGTTATTCTTCATTGTTTGTTTGCTTATTAGTTATTCTAGTCCTTGTTAAACGTTTCTTGTATTTTGTCCATTCTATTTTCAAGATTTTGGATCATCTTTACTATCATTACTCTGAATTATTTTCCTGGTACACTGCCTATTTCCTCTTTATTTTTTTGGTCTGGTGGGTTTTTACCTTGCTCCTTCATCTGCTGTGTGTTTCTCTATCTTCTCATTTTGCTTAACCTACTGTGTTTGGGGTCTCCTTTTCACAGGCTGCACGTTTGTAGTTCCCATTGTTTTTGGTGTCTGCCCCCAATAGCTAAGGTTGGTTCAGTGGGTTGTGTAGACTTCCTGGTAGATGGGACTAGTGCCTGTGTTCTGGTGGATGAGGCTGGATCTTTTGTTTCTGGGGAGCAGGAGCACATCTGGTGTTGTGTTTTGAGGTGTCTGTGACCTTATTATGATTTTAGGCAGCCTCTCTGCTAATGGGTGGTGTTGTGTTCCTGTCTTGCTAGTTGTTTGGCATAGGGTGTCCAGCACTGTAGCTTGGTAGATGTTGTGTTCAGCTGGGTCTTAGCATTGAGATGGAGATCTCTGGGAGAGCTTTTGCCATTTGATATTATGTGGAGCCAGGATGTCTCTGGTGGAGACCTGAACTCTGCTCTCTCACCTAAGAGGCACAGGCCTGACACCTGGCCAGAGCACCAAGACCCTGTGAGCCACACAGCTCAGAAGAAAAGAGAGAAGAAAAGAAAGAAAGATAGAAATAAAATAAAATAATTAAAATTAAAAAATTGTTAAAAATAAAAAATATTAAAAATAATTTAAAAAAGAAACAAAAAAGAAAGAAAGAAGAGAGAAACCAAACCAAAAAACAAATCCACCAGTGATATCAAGCACTAAAAACTATACTTAAAAAAAAAACAAAAAAATACCAGACAGAGAGAACCTTAGGACAAATAGTAAAAGCAAAACTATACAGACAAAATCACACAAAGAAACATACACATACACACTCACTAAAATAAATATATATACATATAAGAGGAAGAGATCAACCAAATCAATAAACGAATCTACCAATGATAATACACTCTAAATACTAAATTAAGATAAACTTAAAACCAGAAACAAATTAGATGCAGAAAGCAAACCCAAAGTCTACAGTTGCTCCCAAAGTTCACCACCTCAATTTTGGGATGATTCTTTGTCTATTCAGGTATTCCACAGATGCAGAGTACATCAAGTTGATTGTGGAGATTTAATCTGCTGCTCCTAAGGCTGCTGGGAGAGATTTCCCTTTCTTTTCTTTGTTCTCACAGCTTCCGGGGTTCATCTTTGGATTTGGCCCCGCCTCTGCGTGCAGGTCGCCGGAGGGCGTCTGTTCTTCTCTCAGACAGGATGGGGTTAAAGGAGCCGCTGATTTGGGGGCTCTGGCTCACTCAGGCCAGGGGGAGGGAGGGGTACAGATGTGGGGTGAGCCTGCGGCAGCAGAGGCCAGCATGACATTGCACCAGCCTGAGGCGTGCTGTGTGTTCTCCTGGGGAAGTTGTCCCTGGATCCCGGGACCCTGGCAGTGGCGGGCTACACAAGCTCCCCGGAAGCGGGGTGTGGATAGTGACCTGTGCTTGCACAAAGGCTTCTTTGTGTCTGCAGCAGCCGCCTTAGCATTTCATGCCCATCTCTGGGGTCCGCGCTGATAGCTGTGGCTTGCAACACTCTCTGGAGTTCGTTTAGGCAATGCTCTGAATCCCCTCTCCTCACACACCATGAAACAATGGTCTCTTGCCTCTTAGGCAGGTCCATACTTTTTCCTGGACTCCCTCCCATCTAGCTGTGGTGCACTAGCCCCCTTCAGGCTGTGTTCATGCAGCCAACCCCAGTCTTCTCCCTGTGATCTGATCTCCGAAGCCCGGGCCTCAGCTCCCAGCCCCCACCTGCCCCAGCAGGTGAGCAGACAAGCCTCTCAGGCTGGTGAGTGCTGATTGGCACCGATCCTCTGTGCGGGAATCTCTCCACTTTGCTCTCTGCACCCATTGCTGCATTCTCCTCTGTGGCTCTGAAGCTTCCTGCCATCCACCCCCACCCCCGTCTCCACCAGTGAAGCAGCTTCCTAGTGTGTAGAAACTTTTCCTCCTTCACAGCTCTCTCCCTGAGATGCAGGTCGCGTCCCTATTCTTTCATCTCTTTTTCCTTTTTTCTGTTGTCCTACCCAGGTACATGGGGACTTTCTTGCCTTTTGGGAAGTCTGAGGTCTTCTGCCAGCGTTCAATAGGTGTTCTGTAGGAGTTGTTCCACGTGTAGATGTATTTCTGATGTATTTGTGGGGAGGAAGGTGATCTCCATGTCTTACTCCTCCGCCATCTTGAAGGTCTCTTCCCCGGGGAATTTTTGAAATGTTTTATTTGTAGAATGCCCAGGATAGAGCCCCTGTTGTCTTGACCTAATTATTAGTAATCTCCTCTTCAGTCTCAAAAGTAACTCAGTTTGGATGGTAAATTATATAATTACCCCACTTATGTATGGTATCTGATTTTATCTTCATGCAATTTTGTAAAGTGAGCATGATGATGATAAATACATGAAAGTAATGTGCTTCAGTGCATGAACCCAGTAAGTCAAGAAGTTGTGATTTGAACCTTGGAAATCTGACTATTAACTATTATGTTATTTTTCCATTTGCAAGTCCGTCATATCTGAAACTGTACAATCAAGTGGTTATCCACTGAGAGAGAACCCACCATCTAGTATAGGAACCAGTTCCATTTTTGTATTATGTGTTGAAAGTCTTTTTGTTCATTATGTTGAAATCTATTCCTCTGTAGTTTCAGAAACATGGACCAAAAAATAATTAGAACCAGATTGTAAAAGGCTTTTTTATTCCATGTCAAGAAGTTTGTGTTATATTTGAATCTGAAGGCAACAGGAGGGGCAAGAAAGTTGCTTTTTTAATTTTGGGATATTAAGATCAGAGGCATTGATTGTAAATTATGCAGGAGGAGACTGAGAGTTTCACTAATCCTGAAGATAATCATTAGGAGATTTTACTCTTACACAGCAGTTTAGAATCTTATATTTGGTTTTACTCTTAGAGCCAAAGTTTACAGAAAATGTGGATGAACAGCTCTGTAGTCACATGATTGATGTGTTAAGGGTTGGTGAGATTTTGTCTTCACTCATACACAGGCAACTCTTATTAGAATAGTAGGTAGGCAGGAATTCTCTCTTGCACTTGACCAGCAAGCAGAAGCTCTGATTATCATTAAGATAATGAAAACAGAAAAGAAATGTGTATTTCTCCCCCTTTCCAGAGGCGTATGTGACAGACCTGTCAGATTCATCATACTAGACATCATGTTTTGAAGATAGTTTTGTATTAGCCAACTACAGAAAACCAACGAAGCTGTGATTTGACCAACAGAAGATATACAAACTTGTGAACATATGTGGGAAATGGGAAAAGTCATTGGCCAAAAGGAATATTTTTTAAGTATCTGAAATAACTGCAGCTTTCTGTGATGAAGCTAAAGGAAATATGTGTGAGGAGAGCCAAGTCCTCACTTTCAAAAACATTTTTCCAGATGCATTTTCTTTCTTTCTCCTGGGGGTTTGTGATCAGATTATCCAGCTGTAAAGTAGACAAAATACCTACTCCAGTATATTTATTGTTGAGAGCATTATTAAGTTCACTGCTTTTCATTTAAGGATGGGAGAATTTTGATTGCCAACTTTAGAACCCTCTTAAAAATAAGAGCTTCAGAGCTCAGTGTAGCAAGGAAGCTTTTAAAAACTCCACGTTCCATTTGCCTGTGGCAACATTTGACCTCTTTCCTCAAGCCTGCCATTTAAATTTCTACCGTATTCCCCTCACAGCCTTGGAAACAAACCAACAATTATTTTTAAACAGGAACCATTATAGTTTAAATATCACATGTCTTATTTGGTTATAGAAACATTTTACCTTTAATTAAGTTTGTTGCAAAATCCATGTTTCCAATCAAAGAGAAAATGTGCTGTGAAGTTCAAACATAATTCACTGTTGGAGGAGGTGGTGCACTTTAGAATGTTTCCTAGCGATTTTGTAGAAATTGGAACAATGACTTGTTCCATTTTAGGGGAGCTGTTTTAGTCCATTTGGGCTACCCTAATAAAAATCATAGACTACATGGCTTATGAACAACAGAAATGTATGTTTCACAGCTCCGGAAGTCCAGGATCAAGTTGTTGGTAGATTTGGTTTCTAATGAGGACCTGCTTACTGGTACATAGACTGCCATCTTCTCACTGTGTCTTCATGTGGTAAAGGGGAGAATTTTGGTCTCTTCAGCTCCCCAAAAAGGCATTAATCCCATTCATGAAGGCTTCACCCTCATGACTTAATCACCTCCCAAAGGTCCCACCTCCTAACACCATCACACAGAGGGTTGGAGTTTCAATATATGAATTCTGGAGGGACACAAAAATTAAGTCTATTTTAGGAGCTATTTGCTTCTATACATTCTTAATAACAGTGCCACCACTTTGTCCAACTCCAAGGAGCACTATTTTCACTGTGTTCTATGTAGTCTAAGGGATCCAATATAATGTTGCCCCCTTGGACTTAGCAACTCTATGTAAATATTTTCATGACCTTGACTATGTTCAAAATTGCCAAGATCTTAAGAGAGGAAGAACATGTAATAAAATTATTGAATGGATCAATTGCAAGGAAATGTGCATCTCAAGTTAGAAGAGAGTGATTAAGTTCATGGTTTAATGTAACTGAAAATCTAATTTTCTAATTTTTGGACCCTGAAATTGAGTAATCTTGGCAAAAAATAGTGTAATAGAGCAAAATTGAATAAAGTCCTCACTGTTAAAGAATCAAATTGCTCCTGAAACCTAATAAAAACATACCACTGGCTTTGTTCAAAAACTTAGTGAATTATGACACTATTCTCTCCATTTTCTAGAAGTTAATTATTTTCTTGCTCACCAGTCCATCTGGCTTAGTAGAACTGAGCTCACATTCAGAATAGACAACTTCATGATTTTAGGTATTGCCAAATAAGTTAACTTTTGCTTTTAAATTCTTGGGGGCTCAATGATTACAGAGGACTTAAAATGACTGTCATTTATAGCCAAGTGACTGGTGTTGTCTATTAGAAACATGTGGCAGAGGTAGCTGAATTTTGGATGCAATGACTGCTTCTAAAACAGGTGTTTACCAGAACAGCGCAATACGTGGTATTGCAATTAGGGATTACAAGGGCGTATTTAAAAACCAGTGCATATCTGTGCCTATTAAAATACACTGATGTAAACAAAGGCCCATAACAAATTGATCTCACAATGCTCAACTAAATAGACTTTACATTTTGGCTATGAAATAGATGTCTATTTTAGCCTAGGAGCATGCTCACAACCACTTCAGGTCTGGTAGGGGTTGAAAGTAATGTTATTAAGGAGAAGAGCTCCAGATGGTCCCAGGGAAAGGGTTTGATCTATTATAATAAACACAAGGAAAGGCTGACAAGCTCTATGAATGACATGAAAATAACAGGCAATAAATGACATCTAAGACTGATGTCTCATGAGAAGGAACTGAGCAGCTCTGAGCAAATATGGCATATTAAATGGAAAGATATTCCTGAAGAAAGAGAGATAAAAATATCCCCAGTGAAAGCCCAGGAAAAAGAGGAGATAGGAAGTTTCCCATGGATGTCATTTATGCACTCTGCTGGCTCCAAGAGCAGCATTGTTACTTATTATTATTTTAACCTTTAATTATGGAACACTTCAGGCATGTACAAAACTAGACAGAATGGTAAAATGAACCTGTACCACCAACCAGCTGTTATCATTGCATGGCCAAACTTGTTCCATTTTAATTCCCACCCACTTTCCACATCCTCCTTTTTTAAAGTAAAATATCAAACACTATATAGTTTCATTTGTAAAACATTTTATATGAGACCTCATTAATGTAGCCTCGTATTATCATGATAACATCTAAAATTTAACAGAAATTTCTTAGTATCATCAAATATGCAGACAGTTCAAATTTACAGTTGTATCATTAAACGTCAATGATCTTTTATGTTTACGTTTCCTTTGCTTGAACCAGTCTCTAAATAATGTCCATACAGTACAATTGTTTGATACTTCCAAGTCTCTTTTTTTTTTCTTTCTAGGTGTTTCCTCTGTCTTTCTGTGTCTGTCTCTTTCTCCCTCTTTCTTTTCTTGGAATTTACTTGTTTAAGAAATGTAGTCCTATGGATTCACCACGGTTTAGATTTGCTGACTGCATCCTCATTGTGTTTAATATGGTCCTCTGTGCTCTGTGTATCCTATAACTTGACAGCTAAATTTAGAATGTTGATCAAATTTTAAATTGCTTTGGATTTGGTTTGGTTTTTGGCATTGTTACCTTAGAGATAACGTTGAGTTCTTTCATCAGGGCTATAAATGTCTAGTTACCTCTCATGTTGTGATATTAGCAGCTATATATCTGTTAAGTCATTAAAGATTGTCAAATGACATATAAAATACACATACATTGTCATATACATATGCAATGGCATATACATTGCAAGACTGCAATATACTATTTCTATTATTACTTTTTCATTTATTAGCTGAAATAATTCTTTAAAGAGACTCTTAACCTCTTATTTGTTTACTCCATGACACAGTTCATATTGAAAGGGAAGGATAAATGCATTATTCTTTTCCTTTTTTTACAGTCTTAAAACTAATGAGGGAAGAGAGGGGGAAGATGGCGGAAGAGTAAGATGCGGAGATCACCTTCCTCCCCACAGATATATCAGAAATACATCTACACGTGGAACAACTCCTACAGAACACCCACTGAACGCTGGCAGAAGACCTCAGATTTCCCAAAAGGCAAGAAACTCCCCCATGTACCTGGGTAGGGCAAAAGAAAAAAGAATATACAGAGACAAAAGGATAAGGACGCGACATGCACCAGTGGGAGGGAGCCATGAAGGAGGAAAGGTTTCCACACTCTAGAAGCCCCTTTGTGGGCGGAGACTGTGGGTGGTGGAGGGGGGAGCTTCGGAGCCATTGAGGAGAGCACAGCAACAGGGGTGCAGAGGGCAAAGTGGAGAGATTCCCGCACAGAGGATCGGTGTCGCCCGGCACTCACCAGCCCGAGAGGCTTGTCTGCTCACCCGCCAGGGTGGGCGAGGCTGGGAGCTGAGGCTTGGGCTTCGGTCAGAGCGCCAGGAGAGGACTGGGGCTGGCGGCATGAACACAGCCTGCAGGGGGTTAGTGCACCATGGCTAGCCGGGAGGGAGTCTGGGGAAAAGTCTGGACCTGACAAAGAGGCGAGAGATTTTTTCTTCCCTCTTTGTTTCCTGGTGCGGGAGGAGAGGGGATTAAGAGCGCTGCTTAAAGGAGCTCCAGAGACGGGCACGAACCTTGGCTATAAGCGCGGACCCCAGAGACAGGCAAGAGACGCTAAGGCTGCTGCTGCTGCCACCAAGAAGCCTGTGTGTGAGCACAGGTCACTACCAAACTCCCCTTCTGGGGAGCCTGTGTAGCCCGCCATTGCCAGGGTCCCTGGATCCAGGAACAACTTCCCCGGGAAAACGTACGGTGTGCCACAGGCTGGTACAACGTCACGCCAGCCTCTGCCGCCGCAGGCCCACCCCGCACTCTGTGCCCCTGCCTCCCCCCGGCCTGAGTGAGCCAGAGCCCCCGAATCAGCGGCTCCTTTAACCCCATCCTGTCTGAGCAAAGAACAGATGCCCTCCGGCAACCTACACGCAGAGACGGGGTCAAATTTAAAGCTGAGCCCTGGGAGCTGTTCAGACAATGAAGAGAAAGGGAAATCTCTCCCAGCAGCCTCAGGAGCAGCGGATTAAATCTCCACAATCAAGTTGATATACCCTGCATCTGTGGAATACCTGAATAGACAACGAATCATCCCAAATTGAGGAGGTGGACTTTGAGAGCAAGATTTATTATTTTTTCCCCTTTTCCTCTTTCTGTGAGTGTGTGTGTGTATGCTTCTGTGTGAGATTTTGTCTATATAGCTTTGCTTTCACCGTTTGTGCTAGGGTTCTATCTGTCCATTGTTTTTTTTTTTGTTTTTATTTACTTTCAAAAAAATTTTTTTCTTAATAATTATTTTTTATTTTAATAACTTTATTTTATTTTATCTTACTTTATTTTCTTTTTTTAATCCTATTTTTCTCTCTCTTTCTTCCTTCCTCTCTTTCTTTCTTTCTTTCTTTCTTAGTTTCTACTTTTTCTCCCTTTTATGAGCTGTGTGGATGAAATGCTCTAGGTGCTGCGGCCAGGAGTCAGTGCTGTGCCTCTGAGGTGGGAGAGCCAACTTCAGGACACTGGTCCACAAGAGATCTCTCAGCTCCACGTAATATCAAACAGTGAAAATATCCCAGAGAGCTCCATCTCAACACCAACACCCAGCTTCACTCAACGACCAGCAAGCTACAGTGCTGGACATCCTATGCCAAACAACTAGCAAGA
>NW_020172982.1:2776729-2777951 GCF_003031525.2 Neophocaena asiaeorientalis asiaeorientalis | reverse complement strand
CTCCCAGATGTGGACCTGCCAGCCAGAAAGACAAGATCCAGCCTCATCCACCAGAACTCAGGCACTAGTCCCCTCCACCAGGAAGCCTACACAACCCACTGAACCAACCTGAGCCACTGGGGACAGACACTTAAAACAACGGAAACTACGAACCTGCAGCCTGCACAAAGGAGACCCCAAACACAGTAAGTTAAGCAAAATGAGAAGAAAGAAAAACACACAGCAGATGAAGGAGCAAGATAAAAACTCACCAGACCTAAAAAATGAAGAGGAAATAGGTAGTCTACCTGAATAAGAATTCAGAATAATGATAGTAAAGTTATCCAAGATCTTGGAAATAGAAGAGAGAAAATGCAAGAAACATTTAACAAGGACCTAGAAGAACTAAAGATGAAACAAGCAATGATGAACAGCACAATAAATGAAATTAAAAATACTCTAAAAGAGATCAATAGCAGAGTAACTGAGGCAGAAGAACGGATACATGACCTGGAAAATAAAATAGTGGAAATAACTACTGCAGAGCAGAATAAAGAGAAAAGAATGAAAAGAACTGAGGACAGTCTCAGAGACTTCAGGGACAACATTAATGAAAAGACCTACAATAACAAACCCAAAACAATTAAGAAAATGGGAATAGGAACATACATATCGATAATTACCTTAAATGTAAATGGACTAAATGTTCACACTAAAAAGACACAGACTGGCTGAATGGATACAAAAACAAGACCCATATATATGCTGTCTACAAGAGACCCACTTCAGACCTAGAGACAGATACAGACTGAAAGTGAGGGGATGGAAAAAGATATTTTCCAAATGGAAACCAAAAGAAAGCTGGAGTAGCTGGAGTAGCAATTCTCATATCAGAAAATAGACTTTAAAATAAAGACTATTAGATGAGACAAAGAAGGACACTACATAATGATCAAGGGATCGATCCAAGAAGAAGATATAACAATTGTAAATAGTTATGCACCCAATAAAAACAGCAGAATACATATTTTTCTCAAGTGCTCATGGAACCTTCTCCGGGATGGATCATATCTTGGGTCACAAATGAAGCCTTGGTAAATTTAAGAAAATTGAAATTTTATCAAGTATCTTTTCCAACCACTACGCGACGAGACTAGATATCAATTACAGGAAAAGGTCTGTAAAAAATACAAACATGTGGAGGCTAAACAATACACTACTTAATAACGAAGTGATCACTGAA
>NW_020172982.1:2721815-2776685 GCF_003031525.2 Neophocaena asiaeorientalis asiaeorientalis | reverse complement strand
TTCTACGAGGCCACCATCATCCTGATACCAAAACCAGACAAGGATGTCACAAAGAAAGAAAACTACAGGCCAATATCACTGATGAACATAGAAGCAAATACTATTGAACATAGATTGCAAATACTGTTGATGCTAATTTGATAAAATAGCAGGATACAAAATTAATGCACAGAAATCTCTGGCATTCCTATAAACTAATGATAAAAAATCTGAAAGACAATTTAAGGAAACACACCCATTTACCATTGCAACAAAAAGATTAAAATATCCAGGAATAAACTTACCTAAGGAGACAAAAGACCTGTATGCAAAAACTTATGAGACACTTGTCAGAACAGTATGGAAGTTCCTTAAAAAACTACAAATAGAACTACCATACGACCCAGCAATCCCACTACTGAGCATATACCCTGAGAAAACCATAATTCAAAAAGAGTCATGTACCAAAATGTTCATTGCAGCTCTATTTACGATAGCCAGGAGACGGAAACAACCTAAGTGTCCATCATCAGATGAACCGATAAAGAAGATATGGCACATATATTCAATGGAATATTACTCAGCCCTAAAAAGGAAAGAAATTGAGTTATTGGTAGTGAGGTGGATGGACATAGTGTCTGTCATACAAAGTGAAGTAAGTCAGAAAGAGAAAGACAAATACTGTATCCTAACACATATGTATGGAATTTAAGAAAAAAAATGTTCATGAAGAACCTAGGGGTAAGACAGGAATAAAGACACAGACCTACTAGCAAATGGACTTGAGGATATGGGGAGGGGGAAGGGCAAGCTGTGACAAAGTGAGAGAGTGACATGGACATATATACTTTACCAAACGTAAGGTAGAAAGCTAGTGGGAAGCAGCCACATAGCACAGGGAAATCAGCTCGGTGCTTTGTGACCACCTAGAGGGGTGGGATAGGGAGTGTGGGAGGGAGGGAGACACAAGAGGGGTGAGATTTGGGAACATATGTATATGTATAACTGAGTTACTTTGTTATAAAGCAGAAACTAACACACCATTGTAAAGCAATTATACTCCAATAAAGATGTAAAAAAAAAAAAGCAATGTTGAAATGACTATCCTTTCCTAGTTGAATTATCTTGGCCCCTTGTCTGAAAATGAACAGGCTACATAGAATGGGTCTTTTGTAATCTGTCCCAATTTGTCTACCCTAACACCAATACACCCAGTCTTGATTACTGTTAATGTATACTGTCTTGAAATCAGATATTATAAGTCCTCCAATTTGTTTTTACTTTGTCAAAATTGCTTTGACCATTCTAGATCTTTTGTATTTCTATATAAATTTGAGATCAGTTTGTCACTTTCTACAAAAAGTAGCCTGCGGATATTTTGACTAGAATTGAAGTTTTGGAAGAATGTTTGTAGAGAATCGATAGCCATATCGAGTGTTGCAATTCATAATCATGATATATCTCTCCAGTCATTTAGTATTCTTTATTTCTCTCAGGAAATGTTATGTATTTTATCATTTGTTAAATTTATTTTAAAATGATTTTATATCATTTGTTAAATTTATTTTTTGAGACTTTATATAATTTGTTAAATGTATTCCTTAAATGACATTGCAAATGGAATTGCTTTAATTTGAATTTCCAATTAATATTCATATATAAACTAAATTAATTTTTAAATGTATCCTGTGAACTTGCTAAAGTCACTTATTAATTCTAGTAGATTGTTTTGGAGATTCCTGAGAAATTTTTTAGTAGATGGCATGATTTAAAAATAAAGACAGATTTACTTTTTCCTTTCTAAAAAACAAAACAAAACAAAACTAATGAGTTGATTAATTATCATTCTTCTCTGGTGATCAATCTCTTTTGAATGATTTTCAAATCATGGATGTAATATACATTATGCTCTGAATCTCTTGCCTTATTACTATTTTTGGTTTACAAATTATATTAATTTTGACCATGAGAGCCTCTTTAAATTTGTCTTTTGAATTCTTTGACCCAAATCTAGAGGTCATTGGTAACTTCCTTGCTGTAAGATTTGTAAAGCTTGCCCATACTTAAACACTTATTTCATCAGATTTGAAATCAGCAATTTCTACAACTGTCCTGGCTCCTTGTGATGTGACCACAATTTGGAAATTCAGCATACTCACTGCTTCTGAGTTATTTGTTGTTTTTCATCCTCTTCATTGGATAGATCAAGAGCTATATTTGTGATGCCATAAGTAATGAAATCATGTGGCTACTTTATAAGATCTTTACATAACTTCTATCTTACATTTTCATCTACTCCCTTCAATGCTGAAAAATTCCAGTTGTCAAGGACACTGAAGATGCTAGAATTAAAATATTACATAATTACCCATTAATTTTATCTCACATTACACATAGTGAATCAAAATTATAACAGTGACAACTACCACTAGTAATATGATTGCCAAAAACTCTATACATTTTTATTTTGCAGTCTTTCTTATAATTCAACATAAATCCACTGAGAAACAATATCTTAATACCAGATGCAGTTTACAGTAAGAGTAATTAGAGAAATATCTCTTAAAGGTTTGGACAGTAAAAGCAGTGGTTAGAGAAATTCTGGATGAATTTGAATGGGCAGTATGAAAGATTGTTATAGAATATTTAAAGCACTATAGGTAGATTTTTTCCATTACCAAGATGAAGCTACATTTCCTGTGTCTTAAGAGAACAACACCCAAGAAATTTATAGAATTATGACTCTAAAAGAAATACCAACAAAGATGAGGCATATTTTCCTGGCAGTCAGGTAGGGCAATGATAGAGCTGGTCCAAGCCTGAGTTGGATGTTGATTTAATGGGAGAGCATCTCCTTCTGGATAGAATTATCTCACTCAGGGGGGTGAAGTTGGACAAGATTTAGGTAAACAATAGATGCCTTTGGTAGACTCAGAACTTTGTATCTCACTGCAAGAGGACTTAGAGTATGCTTTGGTAGCAAAATCTAGAAGAGTTGTGTTAGAAGGATGAATATCTGGACCAAAAATCAAAGGAAAAGAAAACAATATTGCACTAAAATCCATCAAACAGTACTAGGTTTACATGTGCTGAAAGAACAGAACAACAGCAAAGAGAAATAAAATATTAGAGGCATATCCTACTGTTGATAGCAAAAAGGTAAAAATGCTGTTCAAAGATTTGACATTCCGTATTTCTAGAACCACAAGTTTTATTAACACCAATAGCAGCTACAATTTAGGCATCTGCAAAAAGTGATTCTCTAGTTAGAACAAATACGGAGTTCAGGGAGAAAACAGTCATAGGAAATGGGTTTCACACACCATAGCTATTCCAAAGCAAGAAGTGATGGAAGTTGCCAGTGGGTCCTGAAGGAACTATACTCACTCACCAAAGTAAAGCAGGTGCTCTCTATCCTGGCTGTAGTTAGAGTTACCTGGGAAGCTATTAAAACTCCCATTGCCCAAATTGGGCTGCAAACCCCTTACAGGGAGATGTGCTCCTCAGTAGTTTAAAGCTCCTTAGACAATAAAATGTGTTGCCAAAGTTGCGAACCACAGTGCGAGAGGCTCTGTCATTATTACTGGCAAGATTAAGGTCACTTTCAATGCAGCACTGTGATGCCAGAGAGAGTGTACCAAGGTGAATGGTGATTAAGGGAGGTTGTCTATAAAAGATGGGAAAGAAAGAAACTTATAACCTAGAGACTGGAGCAAACTTCTAAGCTTTGCAAGAAAGTGGTGGGATCTTAAATACCACTCCCAGAGAGAGAGAAGGTAGTATGCATACCTCCTCCCCCAATACAGGGTGTCAATATTCACCTCTCACTGGGAGATTTCTCCCAGTTGAGTTTAAAGTCACTCATACAACTATTCCAGACAATCAGCATAAGCTAGCATCTCAAATCTGAAACCAAGATTTTCTCCATCTAACCTGTTCACTGAGGTACCAAGCACTTTTCCCTACGGTTCTTATCAACACTCAGTCCTGGATTCTAGAAACATGATTTTGCCTGGGATAACTGCTCTTGGGCTGAGATTAGATAGATAGATAGATAGAGAGATAGATAGATAGATGATAGATAGATAGATTCTTTTCAGATACTTTTCCCTTATAGATTATTGTAAAATATTAAGTATAGTTCTCTGTGCTATACAGTAGGTCCTTGTTGGTTATCTATTTTAGTCAAAATAGAAAGAAAATCATTTTAGCTTATCTATAAGACTGGTTTTAGTTTTAATCGATATGTAGATTTAGTAAGGAAATAAATTTCAAAATTTCATCCAAGATAGCTCAGCTTTAAAGCAATCATTTAAAGTGTTTTTCTCACACCAGGCTATAGTACAGAGTTAGAAAAGAGTGCAGCATTTCCACCCAAACAAATACCCAGATGATCATGAAGATGATGATGATGATGATGATGATGATGATGGTGATGAAGATGATGGTGAAGAGGATGATGATGGTGATGATGATTACTGAGAGCCTCACAGCAGGTCTGGCAAAGGAAGCAGGCTGTGGTCAGACCATGCAGCCTATGTGTGGAAACCTGTGGTTACAAGGATGGTCTCAATGACAACAACGAGGACAAGATCCTTGGCCAAATGTGTCCCAAATGTCCATCTTGTTCCTGGCATAGAATTTGGTTTTTAAATGACAAAACATATGGAGGATGCATTCCTTCAGTTTGGAATCCATCTGCCACCATTCACTACCTCCAATTTTTTATTATAAGGACAGATTTATACTGTAGCATTATCTTTTTTCATTCTAACATCGGGCTAAGCAATCAGGTTTGAAAACAAGGTCACCCCAGAGTATTGCAAGAGTGTGCTTTCATTGACAGCAGAAGATTAAAAAAAAAAAAAAGCAGAGCTTCTATGACTGAATATGGGAGACTCCAGTTAAAGACTACAAGTACTTCAGGAGGGACACATCTTTTGCTGCTTTCTAAAAACAAAATCCATAATAAAGAGAGCAGATAGCATTGTTTGGCAATTCCACTTGGGTCCTAGGATATTTTGTTCATCGTTATCTTTTATTTTTCTCCTAATTTAGTTTTTTTTTTCTTCTTTGACTCCTATAAGGGTACTTGGGGATTCTTATCCATTGTGTCAATTAAGATGTAGCTTCAGGAAAAAGAAAACTCTTAATATCCAGTCTCTACAAAGGGAGTGGTTGATTCTTGTCACTAAATGTTACTGATTTTAATCCTATAAGGGCTACTTCAAGAGTAATTTTAACCATGCAGCTGGTTCAGTTGGGATAAAAAGACTTTTAAACTCTCAGGTCTAAAGCAACATTGAGAAATGAATGTGCTATAATGTGATTTCTTGTAATTGGAGTGGAGGGAAGAATGTTTTATTAACTATTTCAATACATACATATGCTAGGTGAAAGTCATGTAAAGTAAAATTGAGAGCTGCCATAGAAAGTGAAAATGTTCAGTTGTAGGTGATTATGCTGACGGCTCTCTCACTTTCATACTACAGAATTCCAGAGACGGAAGTCCGTGGTGTACTAGGGAACTTCTACAGACCCCCAAGACCACAGCTACCCAGTCAGTATCAGCATATATTCTACCATCGCTTCTATAAATTCTCCAGGCTCCTAGGTAAAGACAGTCCTTCCAATTATGAGCTAGATCCTATCTCATCCTGCCTGTTCAAAGACATTATGCAAACAAATCTCTGTTCTTTGTACTACATTTTTCCTCATCTACTGAGTGACCCCCATCAGCATATAAACCTGCTATTACTTATCTCATATTAAAATAAGTAATTTAAAAATCTTCTTTGACCTCATTTCTCAGTCAGATACTAGTCCATTACTAAATGTTCTTTTGTAGCCAAAAATTATGAAAGGATTATTTATAATCCTTCTTTTCAATTTCTCTCTTCCAATTCTCTCCTAAATCTTTGCCAATCAGAAATCTATCTCCAGCCCTGTACTGAAACTGCTCTTTTCAGAGCCACTAATGACCTCCAATGTTCAATTCTCAGTCCTCATCTTACTTGACCTAACAGCGACATTTGACACAGAATAGATGATCGTGTTCTCCCTGACACATGTTCTTCATTTGGCTTTCAGTGAAACACACTGTTTCCTTCCAGTGTCATTGGCCATTCAGCCTTAGTTTCTGAGGTAGATTGTATTAATAGATACTATCATTCACCACCCCAATGCATACATCTTTGCAGAAAAACTTTACAATGCCTTCCCTTGTGGGTGTAGCTTATTTCTCCTTTGTCTGAGTTTGGGTTAAAGCATGTGACTTGTTTTGGCCAATGGTTTATTAACAAATGTTTTACAAGCAGAGGCTTGAAAAGGCCATCCCCATAAGAAAGACATGCTGGGACTTGTCCAGTGGTTTCAGAAGGTCTGACATGTGGACAGAGCTGCTGCAGATACACTGTCTTTGTCCAACCCTGCCCATAACACAGCTTCTAACCAACCAGCATATACATGGGTGAGCCCAGTCAAGATCGGCTGAGCCCAGCCTAGGGCAGCTAATACTAAAGCTTGTAAGCGAAACAAAATCTTATTGTTATATACCGCTGAGATTTTTGTGATTGTTTCTTATGCAGCACTATTGTGGTCCTGGTTACAGCGGTAGTCCCCTTTCTTTGTTTCTCCTGTTCTACATAACTCCTTAACATTGGAGTGACCTGGATCTCAATCTTTGAACCTCTTCCTATCCATTAACAATCCAGAACATCATTTTTTCTCCCTTTATTTATGTTAAGTAATACTTATATTACAGGAAATGGCATACAATGGCATGATAAGTCCTAATTCAGTAATCAAAGTTCTGGATTCTAAGAGTGGTATAAAGTAAAGACTAAAGAATAGGCTCTGTGAGCCAAGAATACTCAATGCGGAAAGGATAATCTCAACAAATGGTGTTGCAAAAACTGGATGACCTCATGCAGAAGAATGAAGCTTGACCCCTATCTTATACCATGCACAAAATTAACTCAAGATAGATTGAAGAGTTAAATGTAAAACCTGATATTATAAAACTCCTAGAAGGAAGCATAAGGAAAAAGATTCCTTGACATTGATCTTGGCGATGCTTTTTTGGTATATGATGCCAAAAGTGGAAGGAACAAAAGAAAAACATATTATAAGTAAGACTACATTAAGCAAAAAAGCTTCTGCACAGCAAAAGGAAAAATCAATGAAGTAAAAAATCACCCTAAGAAATGTGAGAAAATATTTACAAATAATACATCTGTTAATATCCAAAATATACAAATAACTCATACAAGTCAATACCAACAAAATAAACAACCCAGTGAATCCAATGTAAAAATGGACAGTGGAACTGGATAAACATTTCTCTGAAGAAGACATACAAGGAGCCAAGAGATAATGAAAATGCTCAGCATCACCAATCACCAGAGAAATGCAAATCAAAACCACAATGAAATACCACCTCACACATTTTAGCATGGCTGTCATCAAGAAGACAAAAGTGTTGGCAGGATGTGGAGAAAAGGGAACCCTTTGTTCACTGTTGATGGGACTGCAAATTGGCTCAGCCACTATGGAAAACACTGTGCAGATTCCTTAAAAAATTAAAAATACAACTATCATCATCTGATCTAGAATTCTAGCTTCTGGGTATATACCCAAAGGAAATGAAAACAGGATTTCAAAGAGATATGTACACTTCCATGCTCATGGCAGCATTATTCACAATAGCCCAGATATGGAAACAACCTTAGTGTCTGTCAATGGATGAATGAATAAATAATATGTCACACACACACACACACACACACACACACACACACACACACACACACACAGAGGAATATTATTCAGTTATAAAAAAGAAGGAAACCCTATCATTTGCGACAACACAGATGGATCTCAAGGGCGTTATTCTAAGTGAAATAAGTCAGATGGAAAAAGACAAGTACTGTAGGATATTACTTTTAAGTGGAAGCCAAAATTATAGAAAGAGAGAGAAGAATGATGGTTCTCAGGATCTGGGGGCTGGGGCAAATGGGGAGATGTTGGTCAAGGTGCGCAAACTTTCAGTTATAAAAAAAAGTTCTAGGGATCAAATGTAAAGTATTGGTATTATAGTTAATAATACTGTATTATTACCTGAAAGTTGCCGAGAGAGTAAATCTTAAATATTTGCATCATAAAACAGAGATGGTAATGATGTAACATGAGAGAGGTGTTAGCTAATGCTACAGTGATAATCATTTTGCAATATATAGGTGTATCAGATCAACAGGTTGTACACCTTAAACTTATACAATGCTATATGTCAATGATATCTCACTAAAGCTGGGGGAAAATAGGATCTTTAATTATATAGTTGGGACCTCATCCTAGTTCTATAACTCACCTCTGGGAACTTGGGGACAAACTTCATAAAAAGTCTTTTAGTCTCAGTTTCCTTATCTGTAAAATGGACGAAATGAAGTTCCAACAGAGGACCAATGGGAGAATTAAATAAAATAATTCATATAAAGTTCCTAGTATACTGAATGACATATAGTGTCTTAGTCCATTCAGGCTGCTGTAACAAAATAGCATAGACTAGGTGGCTTATAAACAGCAGAAACATATTGCTCCTCGTTCTAGAAACTGGAAGGCTGAGATCAAAGTGCAAGCATGGTTGGTGGAGGGCCCTCTTCCAGGTCACGCACTCCTCTTTGTGTCCTCACGTGTGGATGAAGCGAGGGAGCCCTGTGGACTCTCTTCTATAAAGGCACTGATACCATTCATGAGGGCTCCACTCTCATGGCCTAGTCCCCTTCCAAAGGCCTTACCTACTTATAATATTGCCTTTGGGGTTAGGATTTCAACATATTAATTTGAGGGGTACACAAACATTTAGACATAGCATACAATGTGGATTCAATAAATTAACTCTTAATATTTATTATTTAAATAGTTCTGTGATTTCTTGATTATCTGTCTCTCTGAGCCTTAGATTCTTCCTCCAAGTTTGGTTTAGTTTTATCTTTTTATGATTCAAAAATCATAAAATCTCAATATGAAAAATCTTATAAGGCACTAAAATGAACCCATATCTGATATATGAATTCTAATTTAAAGTATATATAATTGAGCTTCCATCAATACCCTGTTGAGAAATAGTTGCCTTTTGAAAGGGCTCAACATTTTAAGCCAATGGGATAATCTTTAATGGAGTCATTTGAGGCCTAGAATAGGTAAGTGGGAGGTAATCTAGGCTAGATTATTTGAAATTATAGCATTTAGGTACACAGTGGTGTGTTTAGCTTAACAACATGTTCTCTGAAAAAATATGTTCATGCATGTACACACACACACTCATGTATGTATTATAAATTCACTGATAAAAAGATATTCAGCACGCTATTTACAAATAATACAATAAAAAATCTTCTTTATTATAAATTCTTATAGCCAATTGATTCTCACAAAAGGCTTTCATTGATTTTGGTGCAATGTTTGTATCCATAAACAGACAGTGATGAACAAGTATAATCCCTACATGAATGCTGATTGGTATTTTTGTTTATGTTAATTAGTTGGATAAAAGTGAAACAATAAAGATGTATGATGGAAACTACTACGCTCACTAGTTTTTCAATGACTAGTGATTTCTTTGCTGAACTGTATAATAGTTTCAGATCCCGGAAGACTATTCCTCCAATTTATAATAATTTGTAAATTGTTACAATTTGTAGCAAATTATACCTATAGACCCACACTTTTTTGTTACTTTATTTTTAGAACAGTTTTATGTTCACAAAAATATTGAGAGGAAGATACAGAGATGTCTCAGTTACTCCTTGGTCCACACAGGCACAGCCTCCCCATTATAAACATCCCCCACCTGAGTGGTACATTTATTACACCTGAGGAAACTACAATGACACATCATAATCACCCTAAGTCCAGAGTTGACATTAGAGTTCATCCTCAGTGTTGTACAGTCTATGGGTTTGGACCAATGTATAATGACATATATCCATCATTATAATATCATGCTGCAGAGAATTTTCAATGCCCTAAAAATCCTTTGTGTCCTGCCTATTTATCCTTTTTCCCCTCCAGCTCCTGGAAACCACTAATTTTTTTACTGTGTCCGTAGTTTCACCTTTTCCAGAATGTCATATAGCTGGAATCATACAGTATGTAGCCTTTCCAGATTGGCTTCTTTCACTTAGTAATATGCATTTAATATTCCTCAATGTCTTTCCGTGGTCTGATAGCTCATTTTTTAGCACTGAATAATATTTCACTTCCTGAATATGCCACAGTTTATTTATCCATTCACCTACTGAAGGACACCTGGGTTGTTTCCAAGTTTTGGCAATTATGAATAGAGCTACTATAGACATCTGTGTATAGGATTTTGTGTGAACATAAGTTTTCAAATCCTTTGAGTAAATACCAAAGGGTATGATTGCTGGATCATATAATAAGACTATGCTTAGTTTTGAAAGAAATCACCAAACTATCTTTCAAAATGTCTGAATCATTTTGCATTCCCACCAGCAATGAATGAGAGTTCTTATGGCTCCATATCCTCACCAACATTTGCTTTTGTCAGTGTTTTGGATTTGGGCCATGTTAATAGGTGTTTAGTAGTATTTAATTGTTGTTTTAATTTGCATTTCTTTGATGTGGAGCATCTTTTCATATCCTTATTTGCCAATCTGTATATCTTCTTTGATGACATGTCTGTTAAGGTCTTAGGCCCATGTTTTAATCAACACTACATACTTTTAAGTTTAATCTGAATTATTAATATTCTCCATCACTTTCTTGTGTGTAGACCATCAACAAGACAATAAATCAACTCTTGGTTTGTAGCATTTGCCAATACCTGATATCTGTAATATAAATACTACCACCGCAACTGTTTTCAAATACTCCCTCTTTAGCTGATTTCAAGCTACCGAGAAGTCACCAACGCAGTTTGGGGAAGAAATGTGCAGTAGCACACCATTATATGGTATTTTCATTATACAGATAAAATAGACAAAAATTGATATTGAGAGCACAGATAACAATACAATGTAGCTAACCAGTTAGGAATTGATGAGTTTGAATATTTATTACTTTTGCCTTTAATATAGTTTAATTCTATGTTTATACAGTTTATTTCCAAATCATACTTTCGTTGAACGACTGATTTGCAAAATTTGTGAAAACTAATAGTTGCCCCTCCTGTACCTGTGCTGCCAGCATTGTCACAATAGGTACGTCCAAGCCAGCCTATCCTTAGGGCCTGCTCTGTCTACCTTGAAAGGATCTTGACCTCCCTTCTAAAAGTTTTCTATTTCAGCATTCACAATAGGAGGAGGACAAAAGTAGGTAAACTATTTTAGATATTTTGGAGTTGAGTAAACTTATTAGGATTGACTGGGTTTTTACAAATGTTTTGTTCCAGTTTTTATTTCAAGGACGATGTTAACTGCTCTAGGTTTTCAAAAAGCTTCTCTGTATCACATCATTTGAGAATCAAAATGGGCCAGAAAGTTCATTTTAGCCTTCCTCTAGTTTCCAAGCAGGACTTCATTTAAGAAATAGAGAGGCGGCTCACTAATGTGCTTTTACAACTCAACATTTCCCAGAGATTTTGCATGTTTTTTTAAAAAATCAGTTTTTTTTTTTTTCAATTTTCTAAAGAAAGACAACATTGGGCTTCCCTGGTGGCTCAGTGGTTGAGAGTCTGCCTGCCGATGCAGGGGACGAGGGTTCGTGCCCCGGTCCGGGAAGATCCCACATGCCACGGAGCGGCTGGGCCCGTGAGCCATGGCTGCTGAGCCTGTGCGTCCGGAGCCTGTGCTCCGCAACGGGAGAGGCCACAACAGTGAGAGGCCCGCATACCGAAAAAAAAAAAAAAAAAAAAAGGAAAAACAACATTAAAAATATGTTGCATGGCTTCCCAAGAGAGTGTCTCTCAGATGTGATAATAGTAGCAAAATAAAGGCTCCTTTTTTTTCTCCATTATCTCAGGGTTCAGGTCTCCACTTTCCCTTCCATAACATCAATGGGAATGACATAATAGAAGTATCTGTTCTATCAGACGTTCTCATAGACATTATACTGACCCTGATAGTGCTTCACAGAGCACGCACTAAATGGACCCATTATGGTTATCCTCAAAATGATTGTCAAAGTAATTGCCATTGTACGAAAAGCATTATGAGCATTTACTGCTTCTCTGCTTTGACAGCAGATACTTTTCAAACATGAATATCTCAGCAATTAAAATCACAAACATAATCACAGCAACAAAGGCCCTGTCTTCAACTCTCATTTTTAAAAAACAGTGCTAGTTTTTTCCTCAACTTAAATGGAATAAAATGGTTTCACATTTTAGATTTGGTATTGATGTGAATTGAATAATGCAATTAATTGGGATTTTTAGTGGTATAATTATATTTCATACAAGTAACTCATTTTATGCATCAGTTTACATTCATTGAATTAAATAATTCAAAATAAACAGTTATCATAAGGAACATGCTCATGGCATTTTAATAGCACTTCAATCAGATTTATACAGACTAATTGGGAAAGAAACATATACACATGAAAACACAGATATACACCATACACCCCACCACTCAGCAAGCTCAAAAAATCCCAGGAATTTTTATTTCCATTCCTGTTTTGGTGATGTATTGTTCCAAAAGAACAGCCTGACATATTTAAGCCAAATTTTAATTGAGTTAAAATTGTGTGAGTGCCAGGAATTTTCAGCCTGATTTGAGTCAAAGTAGCTGAATCATAAATCCTGTCCAGATTGACTTCGAAAAGAGCTCAAAGCCCACTCCCTTCAATAGCATAGGGGCTTCAGTGCCATAATGTATTCTGTACTCAAGCATTAGAGGGATTGCTGGACTTTTCATATTCATTTGATGGCAGTTGTACATTCACAGCAAGTCAGATACCATTGCAAGAGATAAGCCAAGGAAAGAGCATGACTGAAGGGGTGGGAGGAAGTGGAGAGTAGAAGGTATGACAATTTTAAAAAAATACATTTTTTTAAATTAAAAGAAAAAAGGAGTCCTGGGAAAAACAAATTTGGAACCTGTGGTGGGAATTCTAATTCTAATTCCTGGAAAGGTTCCAGCATTTGTTAAAGTTCTCAGAAATGTTCTGGGATCCTGGATAGATTCCAGGGTACTGACTTTGGGAGTCACAACAGGTGGTAACCACTAGGGAATTCACAAAGCCTCAAGGTAAGTCCCTAGGATAAACTGCTGGAGAATTAGGGAAAATAAATTAAGACAAGAAAAGAAATTCAGACTGTTTACACACCATCAAAATAAAAATCTAAGTTGGACCATTAAAAACCATTAGGATGTCCACCACCATAAAGACATCTCTTATGAAAGGACTAATAGCTCTATTGCTAATGGGACTCTCAGAAGCCAAAGCCACAAAGTGGGTGGATTGAACTTTTAAAAGCTGTTAGAGTGCTTGCCTCCTAACGCCAGTGCTAGAATAAGTTTATCACAGAATGAATTAGATCGAATTTGGCTCTGAGAGACCAAAGTCTTAGCTAAAGAAATGTCACCCTCCAGCTTCAAATAATTGAGAATGCCATTGTCCTGAGCAACTGCTTATTTTATGTTTAAAGACTGTGGTCCCGGAACTTGTAGATATCTAATCTACAAAAATGGTAAAGATCTTACTAAGACAACCTAGAATTACAATGGCCATTATGCGGAACATTCCAATTGGACAAAAACTTCATTTAAGTACACTTGGAAGTAAGGGTTCCCAAATAAAACAAACAGAATGGGCTACCTATTTTAATTGGCATGCCAAAGCCTCTAAAAGCCTCCAAGATTCCAAAATAGCTTAATTAAAAGATTCATTGCAAAAGGCCAGTGAAAAACTAAGGCTACAAGAGGTACCTGAAACAAAAGACTTTAAGACTGACATATGTTGGGGGGGTGGTAGCTGATGTATTGAATTAAAACTATGCAGACGATGACCAGCTGAATGAGGAGGTACAGCTACTGCACAGGGTCGGCAGGGAGTCCCCTCAGCATCCAAGCTCCTATTTTGGGGAAATGAAAACCCTGGGGTCATTTCAGTTGAAGATGCAGTTTCAGTACACTCATACAAAGGAAGTAAAGTCACAAGATTTATTATGCGCAGATCTCAGAAGCCGGGGGAAGGGAAGTCCTCTGTGTCAAGTCACGATTGAGCAGGAGACAGAGAGCAGGGTAGCGAGTACTGTGGCTTAGAAGATGGTCGGCATGGAAATCTCTAACTTTTCTCAGGCTTAACTCTAAGTGGTTATTTTAAAAGGAGTCCTTCTTTATCCATTCCTCAAGAAGATGTGGTACATATATACAATGGGATACAACTCAGCCATATAAAAGAATGAAATAATGCCATTTGCAGCAACATGGATGGACCTAGAGATTATCATACTGATTGAAGTAAGTCAGACAGAGAAAGACAAATATCATATGATATCACTTATATGTGGAATCTAAAAAAAGGGTAAAAATGAACCTATTTACAAGACAGAAATAGAGTCACAGATGTAGAAACAAACTTATGGATACCAAGGGGGAAAGGGGTACTCCCCTACTCCCCTCTATCCTCTTTTACCTGTGTGTTCAGTCTACTTACCCTCTATCTAAATTGCCTTTCCACTCTGAAGAGACTATAAGACCATAAACAAAAGTGGGCCAAAGTGGTCGCCTTACAACTGCAACATCTCCAAAGCCCTAAACCTAAAATATCTGGGCCTCCAACTTTGAACACTCTTAGGGGTCCATCATCACAACACTGGCCCAGAAATTGGTGTCTGTTTTGTAAGCAACTAGAACGCTAGAAAAAAATTGTCTTTGAAGGTTTTGTCAAATTCTTCCATACCAACACGTCTACCTTCAAAGAAGGACCCCCATAAGGGCCCCTCTCATGGTTGACAGGGCTCTGAGGGATTCTCTGGTAAACTGCTACCAGTTATTCCTTTAAACAACCAAGGGGAAACTAAAATTAAAAGTAATGGAAAACCTTGTTAAATTCTGGTAGCTACTGGGGCTACACCCTTTATTTTAAAACCCACCAATTCCAGACCTTGAAGATGGGATATGGGGAAAATGGCAGAAGCTGGCAAAGGGTAAGAATTCTTATCAAAGTTAGCTTTCTTAGATTTCTGAAGTGCCCAGTCGAAAGAGGAAAATAAAATTTCACGTTGTCCTTTCCTTATGCAAATTCAGACTCTTGTGAATTTGGTTTGGGGTACCCACTGGTTATTGATCTTCTTTCTCCCAGGGACAACGACTGACTTGTTTGCCTTGTTCTGTGTCCTGAGGACTTGGCTTGGCAACTATCAGCTTAAGGGTCCCCAAATTAGAGCCAGACAGAAATGTGCGTTGCACTCTATTTACATCAGGGGTCCTCCAGACTGTTGCCAGCTCTCAAGAGAATCGTCTAAGCCTGTCTTTCTTGTGGCTGTCTCTGGGAGTGGCTCTGGATTTGGGGAGACTAGTATCTTTGGCACCCTCTTCTGTGGCACTTCTTGTGTCCAAGGGGTCGTTCAGTACTTCCAGGAATATTTACTGTTTGTCCTGGCTGAAACTTGACAAGATATTTGAAAGGATTTCAATGATCTTTTATGAATACTACGCTGAGACCCAAAGAGGCAACTGTGACTGAGAGTCACCCTAAGGCTGATGTTTTTGATCAAAACTCTTGAATGGTCAAGAGGATGATCAAATGAGGGGAACTATGGAAATAAAATTCTAGGCCTAGGATGGAGCTGCTCCTGCTTGGGGTGCCTTGTTAGCAAAACACAACTTAGATAACTTTCCTGTTCCTGTAAATGCTCTACTTGACCAGAAATGCTGTATATCCATTCATATTCCTCCCCAGGTCATTCACATGTGCAGGCAACACTGGAACCACTATCAAAGGTACGAAGTGTGAGGCTGCCCTCCGGAAGTCAGATAAGCCATACCTATAACTTGATGTAACAACTAACAAGTTCTAAATGCTTTACAAGTATTAACTCTTAGACCTGAAGATTCTGATTTAGTAGGTATGCCATAGGCCCCAGAGAAGTTTGAAAAAGAGGCATTAGCATATAATTGTTTTTTTTAACTCTTCTTTCTATAATAGGCTGTGCATGTAAATAATGTTTTTTGTTTGTTTTTGTTTTTTATACATATTGAGCGTTCTTGGTAAGCTAACTAGTAAAGGTGATTCTTGGGTGATTCATAATTTAAATTGACTTAAGACTGATTACCAGGAGAAAAGCATACACATTTTTTATAAGTTTTAGGTGAGATGGGAACCTTCATTAGGAATGAAAATCCAAAGAAATAGGAGAACCTACATGCTTTTATAGTAGGGTGAACAAACAGAGGCAGTTGTGGAAAAATAACTAAGCTATGTGGGGAGGCTAAAAAAAGATAATTATTTTAACAAGTTCTGTCTGTGTAGAAGTCTCTTCAACTTCTTACCCTTGATGATAAAAATGTCACTTTCCTTCAGGTATAGGGAGGACATCTTTCACAGGGGAATTTCATCTCCTGCTTGTAAGAAAAGGAAAAAAATTCAGATTGGTGATTTTTTTGTTTTGTTTTGTTTTTTTTGGGTGGGAGTGGGTGGGTTCCTGTTTTTCAATTGCCTCTAACTCAAAGCAGTCCTTATGCCAAAGTGGCATATTTTGAGATAGCATATTCTGTCACCCTTCACTACATACCAGTGTTATAATTTTCTAATGTATTATTTTACAAGCATGCCAATCTTGAGAGTTAGATAATTATCATACCCATTTTACAGATGATGGAATGAAAGCACAGAGTGTACAGAGCATTAATGTAAAGTCACAAAGCTGGTAAATGTCAGAGCTGGAATTCAAACCCAGACTCTGACATAACAGTCAGTATACAGACTCAAATTTATATTGCCTCACTTCAAAGCTATTTGGAAAGCACCCAGCCCTGGCAGTGCTGCCACCATCTGGCAAAGGACTCCCTCCAGAAGGGAATAGAAGAAAAGAAGTAAAATTAGTAGCACTTGATTCAAGCGACTATATGTTACATAAGACTTCTACAGAGACCCCTGAATTGAAGACATCTTGGGCTCAGAGGCAGAGTTGGGAGTGGGAGTAGTAAGGGAAAATCATCAGCTGCAACCCCCTGCCCTACTTACCAGTTCCACTGAAGCTTGGAAATATGCTATGGTTGAAGAATATTTTTGCAGTAAGAAAGCTGACTTTGGTCTAAGGTTTCACTTAGGGAGTGAATTTAGAGAAGTTTCTTCCATTCATATTATCATAATAAATGGGAAATTTAAAAACTTTATCTAGTTTTATAATTTTCCAGAACCATCTGGAATTGAAATTAGATGATGGTGTGAAGATTTGCAAAACCACGTTAGGAAAACCTTTTCCCTACAAAATCTAAGCAGAAAGTATTATTTATTTTTAAAATGGAAATAAAATTATGGGTCTATGAGAACCAACTACCTGGGCTTCAATCTTGCTTTTGGCTCCTGAGTTGGAAATTATACAATTAAATGTTCTTTGAGTGCAGAATCATAGCTTGAAAATGTGCTTGCCCTGGACTCCCTGTAACTTCTTCCCTGTATATTAGAAGTATTTAAAAACATTTTAAGAAAAAAAAAATATCGAGGTCATATCTAAAGCTTGATTCTAAGTGTCACAATTGTGTCTGTCCAACCTTGAGATCAGGGAAGAAGTTGACCTTCGATCAGATGCCTAGAAAAGCCCACCCATCCAACTTTGGCGACTTTATTGACTTCTAGCTCTAGATTTGAGAAGAACACTTTTAAAGTATATCTCCCTTTCCTTTGGAGAATGTTGGTTTTAAAGATTTTCTCGCTTCAGTAGACATGATCAGATAGGTGTCTATAACCTCTGTCCTCTGAAAGATCGTGTGATTGGCTTTTTCTATAAATTGGCTGTTGTGAATGTCCCTACAGTGGTAGGAACAGAAAAGTTCTTAGAACTTTTCTGAAAAGTATATTTTAATATATACATACATATAATTATTTTTATATACACACGTACATAATTATTTTAAAATATACATATATGTAATTATCTTTAAAATAATGTTTGTTTGGATAAGAGAGCTTGCATACAAGAGAGTGGAATGCAAATCCGAGAGTGAATTACCCAGGGATCCTCAGTAAGAATGAGAGAAACGATGAACTCAAAAAAGGTCAGGGGGCTTCCCTGGTGGTGCAGTGGTTAAGAATGTGCCTGCCAATGCAGGGGACATGGGTTCGAGCCCTGATCTGGGAAGATCCCGCATGCTGCAGAGCAGCGAAGCCTGTGTGCCACAGCTACTGAGCCTGCGCTCTTGAGCCCGCGAATCACAACTACTGAGCCCACGTGCCACAACTACTGAAGCCTGCATGCCTAAAGCCTGTGCTCCACAACAATAGAAGCCACCACAATGAGAAGCCGTGCACCACAACCAAGAGGAGCCCCTGCTAGCCGCAACTAGAGAAAGCCCATGCAGAGCCAAAAATAATAAATAAATAAATAAAATAATTTTTAAAAAACACTAAAAAAATAAAAGGGTCAGTGGGTGCCTCTCCTGTGCATCTATTTGTCCCATAGGCCATTAGTAATCAGGTCCCACTCTTTGTTGCCAAAAATTGTTAAAAAATGATTAAAGAAGACAATTTAGGGCTATTAACAAATTTTATTTAACATTCATGATGTGGACAGTCTGCTTTCAGAGAACTGCAAAACTGGGTGAAATTAAGAGGGTTTTACAGGATAAAGAATAAAGAACAAGATATATAGAAAATATCTGATTGTGGGTACCACACAGTTGACCTTGTTTGGAGTGAGAAGGAACAAGGAAGTAAGCATAGAGCCCAGATTTGGCTTGGTGTTTGGGGATTGGCTGACTGGATATTCCGCACTTCTGGTCAAGCAGAGCATTTCGCAGGGACACAAAATTCATTTAAGTTTTGGTTTGCTGACCTGGCGTCCAAGGCAGGAGTGACTCATTCTTGGGCTTAGAATTTAATTTAACAGAAGGAAAATTATTTTTCCTCCCTTACAATTCTGATTTAGTAATTCAAAAGGAAAGGCAGGGATCTCTATTAAAAATAAACAACCTCTAGAGATGATTTTGATCCCTAGATAGATTCAAAAAACAGTGACTTGATCCTCTGATGAGAACCAATGAGCTGGTAGATTTCATAGACTCATAGGATGTTGAAGGAAAAAAAAAATTTGGAGATCACTTAGAGATTTGTCTTCCCATGTATTTACTGGTGTAAACTTTCCTCCAAAATAATTTTCATGTAGAAGCACAATAGATAATAACAGCTAAACACACAGCCACTCTGGTGGCTATCACTGTGCATGGACCCCCAAGCACCTCCATGGAGCAGCCGAGATTCCCAGTAACACAGTTTAGAAATTGTGTTTAGAGATGAGGAGACTAAGGCCCAGAAAGTCAAAGTCATTTTTTTAAGGTAAACAGCTAACTCACTCCTGAGACATGATTAGAAACTTTTCTTTACACAAACCAGCCCAACTTAAAATTAAGGGATGGCTTAAATAGACAGTTAAGAAATAAAAGTCACTTCAATTAAAAAAAAGAAAAGAAAAGAAATAAAAGTCAACTGAAGAAATTATTTGTCATGGAGAAGCAAAAAATAAAAATGCATTATACTTAACAACATGGGTTCCATCATATTATTGGTAGTATGTTTACGATCCACTGTTGGTTGAATCTGCCAGTGTGGAATCCATGGATAAAATGTGGGACTTAAGCATCTGAGGATTTTGGTATCCACGGTGGGTCTTGAAACTAATCTCCTGCAGATAGTGAGGAGCAACTGTAATGCAATAATATGTAATGTGATAACATACACAGTAATTCCATCTTTGTAAACCACAGCAAAATTGTATGAGTCTATACATTTATATAGACCTGTATCTTCATAAGCAAAGAGTTATATAGGAAAGGGCTTGGTGGCCTTGAGGTAGATTCTTTTAGTTCTCACTCATTATAATTTTTAAAATGTGATTGCTCTAAAAGTGGTTTTTATCTTTTCCTGTATACTTGAGTTCAATATGTATATAAAAAGCACATGAACTCTTCTGCATAGACTGTAATTGAGAATCTAGGTCAGAGCCAGCCTTGAGTTCAAGGACCAGGTTCTGGATTTATTCCTGCGGAAAATGGCAACTCATTGACTCACTGAATGATTTCAGGGAGGGATTCTTTATGATTTGACTTATTTCCTAGAAAGGAAAGCTTCACAGCCAAAAAGTATGCCTGACACCACAGATGATTGTTCTCTTTAAGTCCCACTAAGTTTAGAGTTTAGCTTAGATTAGAGCTTAGAGTTGGCTCATATGTCTATATAATATATATAAAAAACTGAATGCTGTTGGAGATTTCAGAATTGCTTTCTCAAATATGTGTATTACCAACACAGCCCTAGAGCCACTTTTTTAGAGTCCATCAAGGCTTTTCCAGTACTTCCCATCTTTAAACATTGCAAGTACTTTAGGCAAGGCCAGTACAGCAAAAGTAAAATAATATACCCTAAAGGATAATGCCTGGTTTGATTTGTTTTTGTGTTTTCTCTCTTTGAGTTGACATATCCTGTTCCAGTGTTTGCTTTTGTTCCCTCTTCCATTTTTAATGGCAGCCATATAGTGGACTCACAGCTTTTAGAATTTTTCTTCAGCCCCCTTAAATCTCATTTTAGTCATTATCTTATATGACTCAATATACTACATGTTCTCATTTCTCTTCCCTTCTCCCAGGCTTACTGCTTTCCTGAGGTTTATGTTTATCCTGGGCATATTTTCTCCTCTGTGGACATAAAATTGACTTTTTGGGCTGCTGATCTTGATATTTTATATTTCCTGTTCTTTCTATTTACTTTTACAATGAGGAAGAGCTGTTTTAAAAGTGACCCTTGGAAAGATGTTCATTTCCCTAGCCAAGACTCTGCCTTATAAAGTCTCTCTCTCTCTTCTAATACGACCCTACACTTCTCCCCGGTGCATTGCTCCTTTGTACATCTTAATGCTGTGAGCTTTTGTGGATACTTATCTGATCATTGTTCTAATGTGGCAGCACCTACTACAGGTCCCTTGTTGGCTTCAGAGACCAATTTCACTGTGACTGTGGAAGTTTGCAGAGTGTGGGGTGAGGGGAAGAAGACATCTACACCTTACTGCTGACAGAGAGTCCTCAACTCATTGTCCCCTCTTTTATCCTTACTTTCTGAATCAAGTGTGTGTAAAAATAGAAAATGTATATATGTAAGCTATTTACCTTTCTCACTTCACAGTTCCAATGCTGTGCTCCTCCTCTCTTCTGACTGAGCAAAGACACCCTCCATCTGTAATATCCCTCACTGCACTGCACCCACTACATTCACACTTGATTGTCAAGTCATATTACAAAATTCAGCTCTGAGACACTTCACAAATAAGTACCCCACGAAGCAATTTTAATATGCTATAACTTACTATGTTTTATTATATACAACATACAATAAATTTTGGATCCTTTTAAGCAAATTAGGCATTTCGATAGTGGCTTCGTAATATCTGCTGAATAACTCCATTATAAACTTCCTATTATATTATATGGTATAGTTCTTTTCTAGTTCTGTTTCCCTATTTTGATTAAAAGCTATATGAGGCTGAAACTTTGCTATTCTTATCTATCTTTCATCAACTCCATAGAACTAGATAGTACTAGAGCTCATTAATTTATTGTTATTAACTAATCAATAATAGAATGAGAGGACCCGTGTTTCCATCCATGAGACTTATAAGGGCAAGAACAGTGCCAGCACAGAGTATACACTCCCAAGTATCCTTCAACTGGAGAATGGATAAACCAGTGGTGATACATCCATACAATGGAATACTACTCAATAACAAAGGGGAACAAAGTACAGATACAATTACAGGAATGAATCTCTCAAATACCTTATGCTAAATGAAAGAAGCCAAACTCAAAAGCCTGCACACTTTATGAGTCCGTTTATACCTCATTCTGGAAAAGATAAAACAATAGGGACAGAAAAGTCATCTGTGGTTGCCAAAGACTGAGGGTGAGGGCAGGAGTGTTTGACAAATGAGGAGCATGAGGGAAATTCTGTGTGGGTAATGAAACTGTTCTATATTTTGATTGTGGTGGTAGTTACACGATTGCATATGTTTGTTAAAATCCTCATAACTTATAGAATATGAAGAGTGAGTTTTACTGCATGTAAATTATACCTTAATAAAAAATTTTCAAAATTATGGTTGAGTAAAAGAATAAATGAAGACACCACATCTTTAAGTAGAAACAATACAATTAGAGCAATGACGTCTTAGGTAAAGAGTTGCAGTGCAAAGAGAAGACAAGGAGATGAGTCCCTGTAGAAGGGCTTAGACTCCTCAAATCCATGTCAGGTTTTGACATTGACAAACTATGAATCAAAGCATCAGAAGAAAGAAAATCCCTAATGGGGACTTTATTTTCTAGAAATCATCTTGTTGGCACTCCTAGGGCAATATTAACCTGTGTGGCAGGGTAATTACTAACTCTCCTTTTGCTAATATCTAAAATGACTAGCTTTGCTATAATAATAGAAACATGAATTTGAAGTAAAACAACAGCAAGAAATTTTCTTTTCAGATTTTACCTCTTTCTAGTGATATGTCTGAGTTTGCAAATGTTAAAAGAAAAAAAAAAACATAAGGTGGTCAACCTGTATCTATCTATCTATTTATATCACTAGTTACCTATCAAGGAGAAATATTAAGGGCTTATAGAACTTAAGGAGGCCCAAGCTTAAGAGCAAGAAATCTTTGTTTTTGTAGAACAATGTGAAATAACCCAAAGTGGTAAGGAATGAAATATTAAGCAGAAAGTATTATTTATTTTTAAAATGGAAATAAAATTATGGGTCTATGAGAACCAACTACCTGGGCTTCAATCTTGCTTTTGGCTCCTGAGTTGGAAATTATACAATTAAATGTTCTTTGAGTGCAGAATCATAGCTTGAAAATGTGCTTGCCCTGGACTCCCTGTAACTTCTTCCCTGTATATTAGAAGTATTTAAAAACATTTTAAGAAAAAAAAAATATCGAGGTCATATCTAAAGCTTGATTCTAAGTGTCACAATTGTGTCTGTCCAACCTTGAGATCAGGGAAGAAGTTGACCTTCGATCAGATGCCTAGAAAAGCCCACCCATCCAACTTTGGCGACTTTATTGACTTCTAGCTCTAGATTTGAGAAGAACACTTTTAAAGTATATCTCCCTTTCCTTTGGAGAATGTTGGTTTTAAAGATTTTCTCGCTTCAGTAGACATGATCAGATAGGTGTCTATAACCTCTGTCCTCTGAAAGATCGTGTGATTGGCTTTTTCTATAAATTGGCTGTTGTGAATGTCCCTACAGTGGTAGGAACAGAAAAGTTCTTAGAACTTTTCTGAAAAGTATATTTTAATATATACATACATATAATTATTTTTATATACACACGTACATAATTATTTTAAAATATACATATATGTAATTATCTTTAAAATAATGTTTGTTTGGATAAGAGAGCTTGCATACAAGAGAGTGGAATGCAAATCCGAGAGTGAATTACCCAGGGATCCTCAGTAAGAATGAGAGAAACGATGAACTCAAAAAAGGTCAGGGGGCTTCCCTGGTGGTGCAGTGGTTAAGAATGTGCCTGCCAATGCAGGGGACATGGGTTCGAGCCCTGATCTGGGAAGATCCCGCATGCTGCAGAGCAGCGAAGCCTGTGTGCCACAGCTACTGAGCCTGCGCTCTTGAGCCCGCGAATCACAACTACTGAGCCCACGTGCCACAACTACTGAAGCCTGCATGCCTAAAGCCTGTGCTCCACAACAATAGAAGCCACCACAATGAGAAGCCATGCACCACAACCAAGAGGAGCCCCTGCTAGCCGCAACTAGAGAAAGCCCATGCAGAGCCAAAAATAATAAATAAATAAATAAAATAATTTTTAAAAAACACTAAAAAAATAAAAGGGTCAGTGGGTGCCTCTCCTGTGCATCTATTTGTCCCATAGGCCATTAGTAATCAGGTCCCACTCTTTGTTGCCAAAAATTGTTAAAAAATGATTAAAGAAGACAATTTAGGGCTATTAACAAATTTTATTTAACATTCATGATGTGGACAGTCTGCTTTCAGAGAACTGCAAAACTGGGTGAAATTAAGAGGGTTTTACAGGATAAAGAATAAAGAACAAGATATATAGAAAATATCTGATTGTGGGTACCACACAGTTGACCTTGTTTGGAGTGAGAAGGAACAAGGAAGTAAGCATAGAGCCCAGATTTGGCTTGGTGTTTGGGGATTGGCTGACTGGATATTCCGCACTTCTGGTCAAGCAGAGCATTTCGCAGGGACACAAAATTCATTTAAGTTTTGGTTTGCTGACCTGGCGTCCAAGGCAGGAGTGACTCATTCTTGGGCTTAGAATTTAATTTAACAGAAGGAAAATTATTTTTCCTCCCTTACAATTCTGATTTAGTAATTCAAAAGGAAAGGCAGGGATCTCTATTAAAAATAAACAACCTCTAGAGATGATTTTGATCCCTAGATAGATTCAAAAAACAGTGACTTGATCCTCTGATGAGAACCAATGAGCTGGTAGATTTCATAGACTCATAGGATGTTGAAGGAAAAAAAAAATTTGGAGATCACTTAGAGATTTGTCTTCCCATGTATTTACTGGTGTAAACTTTCCTCCAAAATAATTTTCATGTAGAAGCACAATAGATAATAACAGCTAAACACACAGCCACTCTGGTGGCTATCACTGTGCATGGACCCCCAAGCACCTCCATGGAGCAGCCGAGATTCCCAGTAACACAGTTTAGAAATTGTGTTTAGAGATGAGGAGACTAAGGCCCAGAAAGTCAAAGTCATTTTTTTAAGGTAAACAGCTAACTCACTCCTGAGACATGATTAGAAACTTTTCTTTACACAAACCAGCCCAACTTAAAATTAAGGGATGGCTTAAATAGACAGTTAAGAAATAAAAGTCACTTCAATTAAAAAAAAGAAAAGAAAAGAAATAAAAGTCAACTGAAGAAATTATTTGTCATGGAGAAGCAAAAAATAAAAATGCATTATACTTAACAACATGGGTTCCATCATATTATTGGTAGTATGTTTACGATCCACTGTTGGTTGAATCTGCCAGTGTGGAATCCATGGATAAAATGTGGGACTTAAGCATCTGAGGATTTTGGTATCCACGGTGGGTCTTGAAACTAATCTCCTGCAGATAGTGAGGAGCAACTGTAATGCAATAATATGTAATGTGATAACATACACAGTAATTCCATCTTTGTAAACCACAGCAAAATTGTATGAGTCTATACATTTATATAGACCTGTATCTTCATAAGCAAAGAGTTATATAGGAAAGGGCTTGGTGGCCTTGAGGTAGATTCTTTTAGTTCTCACTCATTATAATTTTTAAAATGTGATTGCTCTAAAAGTGGTTTTTATCTTTTCCTGTATACTTGAGTTCAATATGTATATAAAAAGCACATGAACTCTTCTGCATAGACTGTAATTGAGAATCTAGGTCAGAGCCAGCCTTGAGTTCAAGGACCAGGTTCTGGATTTATTCCTGCGGAAAATGGCAACTCATTGACTCACTGAATGATTTCAGGGAGGGATTCTTTATGATTTGACTTATTTCCTAGAAAGGAAAGCTTCACAGCCAAAAAGTATGCCTGACACCACAGATGATTGTTCTCTTTAAGTCCCACTAAGTTTAGAGTTTAGCTTAGATTAGAGCTTAGAGTTGGCTCATATGTCTATATAATATATATAAAAAACTGAATGCTGTTGGAGATTTCAGAATTGCTTTCTCAAATATGTGTATTACCAACACAGCCCTAGAGCCACTTTTTTAGAGTCCATCAAGGCTTTTCCAGTACTTCCCATCTTTAAACATTGCAAGTACTTTAGGCAAGGCCAGTACAGCAAAAGTAAAATAATATACCCTAAAGGATAATGCCTGGTTTGATTTGTTTTTGTGTTTTCTCTCTTTGAGTTGACATATCCTGTTCCAGTGTTTGCTTTTGTTCCCTCTTCCATTTTTAATGGCAGCCATATAGTGGACTCACAGCTTTTAGAATTTTTCTTCAGCCCCCTTAAATCTCATTTTAGTCATTATCTTATATGACTCAATATACTACATGTTCTCATTTCTCTTCCCTTCTCCCAGGCTTACTGCTTTCCTGAGGTTTATGTTTATCCTGGGCATATTTTCTCCTCTGTGGACATAAAATTGACTTTTTGGGCTGCTGATCTTGATATTTTATATTTCCTGTTCTTTCTATTTACTTTTACAATGAGGAAGAGCTGTTTTAAAAGTGACCCTTGGAAAGATGTTCATTTCCCTAGCCAAGACTCTGCCTTATAAAGTCTCTCTCTCTCTTCTAATACGACCCTACACTTCTCCCCGGTGCATTGCTCCTTTGTACATCTTAATGCTGTGAGCTTTTGTGGATACTTATCTGATCATTGTTCTAATGTGGCAGCACCTACTACAGGTCCCTTGTTGGCTTCAGAGACCAATTTCACTGTGACTGTGGAAGTTTGCAGAGTGTGGGGTGAGGGGAAGAAGACATCTACACCTTACTGCTGACAGAGAGTCCTCAACTCATTGTCCCCTCTTTTATCCTTACTTTCTGAATCAAGTGTGTGTAAAAATAGAAAATGTATATATGTAAGCTATTTACCTTTCTCACTTCACAGTTCCAATGCTGTGCTCCTCCTCTCTTCTGACTGAGCAAAGACACCCTCCATCTGTAATATCCCTCACTGCACTGCACCCACTACATTCACACTTGATTGTCAAGTCATATTACAAAATTCAGCTCTGAGACACTTCACAAATAAGTACCCCACGAAGCAATTTTAATATGCTATAACTTACTATGTTTTATTATATACAACATACAATAAATTTTGGATCCTTTTAAGCAAATTAGGCATTTCGATAGTGGCTTCGTAATATCTGCTGAATAACTCCATTATAAACTTCCTATTATATTATATGGTATAGTTCTTTTCTAGTTCTGTTTCCCTATTTTGATTAAAAGCTATATGAGGCTGAAACTTTGCTATTCTTATCTATCTTTCATCAACTCCATAGAACTAGATAGTACTAGAGCTCATTAATTTATTGTTATTAACTAATCAATAATAGAATGAGAGGACCCGTGTTTCCATCCATGAGACTTATAAGGGCAAGAACAGTGCCAGCACAGAGTATACACTCCCAAGTATCCTTCAACTGGAGAATGGATAAACCAGTGGTGATACATCCATACAATGGAATACTACTCAATAACAAAGGGGAACAAAGTACAGATACAATTACAGGAATGAATCTCTCAAATACCTTATGCTAAATGAAAGAAGCCAAACTCAAAAGCCTGCACACTTTATGAGTCCGTTTATACCTCATTCTGGAAAAGATAAAACAATAGGGACAGAAAAGTCATCTGTGGTTGCCAAAGACTGAGGGTGAGGGCAGGAGTGTTTGACAAATGAGGAGCATGAGGGAAATTCTGTGTGGGTAATGAAACTGTTCTATATTTTGATTGTGGTGGTAGTTACACGATTGCATATGTTTGTTAAAATCCTCATAACTTATAGAATATGAAGAGTGAGTTTTACTGCATGTAAATTATACCTTAATAAAAAATTTTCAAAATTATGGTTGAGTAAAAGAATAAATGAAGACACCACATCTTTAAGTAGAAACAATACAATTAGAGCAATGACGTCTTAGGTAAAGAGTTGCAGTGCAAAGAGAAGACAAGGAGATGAGTCCCTGTAGAAGGGCTTAGACTCCTCAAATCCATGTCAGGTTTTGACATTGACAAACTATGAATCAAAGCATCAGAAGAAAGAAAATCCCTAATGGGGACTTTATTTTCTAGAAATCATCTTGTTGGCACTCCTAGGGCAATATTAACCTGTGTGGCAGGGTAATTACTAACTCTCCTTTTGCTAATATCTAAAATGACTAGCTTTGCTATAATAATAGAAACATGAATTTGAAGTAAAACAACAGCAAGAAATTTTCTTTTCAGATTTTACCTCTTTCTAGTGATATGTCTGAGTTTGCAAATGTTAAAAGAAAAAAAAAAACATAAGGTGGTCAACCTGTATCTATCTATCTATTTATATCACTAGTTACCTATCAAGGAGAAATATTAAGGGCTTATAGAACTTAAGGAGGCCCAAGCTTAAGAGCAAGAAATCTTTGTTTTTGTAGAACAATGTGAAATAACCCAAAGTGGTAAGGAATGAAATATATCAATAGAGAATTGACCATAACAGTGTAAGGTATTTGAATATTTTATGGAATGTTGTTCACACTCAGGAAAGGAATACATATCTAGAACTTGTAAATGACATTGAAAGATGATAGCACATTTTTAAAACTTTTTAAAAATTAAAGTATATTTAACTTACAATGTTTTGTTAGTTTCAGGTGTACAGTAAGGTGATTCAGTTATGTATACATATGCATTCTTTTTCGTATTCATTTCCATTATAGGTTATTACAAGACATTAGATATAGTTTCCTGTGCTATATAGTAAGTCCTTGCTGTTTATCTATTTTATATATAGTAGTGTGTATATGTTAATACAAAAGTCCTAATTTATCTCTTCCCACTCCATCCACTTTGGTAACCATAAGTTTGTTTTCTATGTCTGTGAGTTGATTCTGTTTTGTAAATAAATTCATTTATATCATTTTTTTAGATTCCACATATAAGTGATATCATTTGTCTTTGTCTGACTACTTCACTTAATATTATAATCTCTAGGTCTGTGTTACTGCAAATGGCATTATTTCACTCTCTTTAATGACTGAGTAATATTCCATTGTGTATATATACCACATCTTCTTTATCCATTCATCCGTCAATGGACACGTAGGTTGCTTCTATGTCTTGGCTATTATAAATAGTGTTGCTATGAACATTGGGGTGCATGTACCTTTTTAAATTAGAGTTTTATTTGGCTATATGCCAAAACAATCTTGAGAAAGAAGAATGGAGCTGGAGGAATCACATTCCCTGACTTCAGACTATAGTACAAAGTGACAGTAATAAAAACAGTGTGGTACTGGCACAAAAACGGACATATAGATCAGTGGAATAGGATAGAAAGCCCAGAAATAATCCTACACAACTGTAATCAATTAATCTGCAATAAAGGAGGCAAGAATGTACAATGGAGAAAAGACAGTTTCTTCAATAAGTGGTGCTGGGAAAACTGGAAAACTACATATAAAAGAATGAAATTAGATCATTCTCTAACACAGTGCACAAAAATAAAATCAAAATGGATTAAAGACCTAAATGTAAGACTGTATACTATAAAACTCCTAGAGGAAAACATAGGCAGAACATTCTTTGACATAAATTGCAACAATATTTTTTTGGCTCCATCTCCTAGACTAATGAGAATAAAAACAAAAATAAACAAATGGGACCTATTTAAACTTAAAAGCTTTTGCACAGGAAAGGAAATGGTAAATAAAACAAAATGACAACCCACAGAATGGGAGAAAATATTTTCAAATGATGCTACTGACAAGGAATTAATTTCCAAAATATACAAATATCTCAAACAGCTTCATGTCAAAAAAACAAACAACCTAATCAAAAACTGGGCAGAATACCTAAATAGACATTTCTCCAGAGAAGACATACAGATGTCCAACTGGCACATGAAACATTGCTCATTATTAGAGAAATGAAAATCAAAACTAAAATGAGGTATCACCTCACCCCAATCAAAATGGCCATCATTAAAAAGTCTACAAATAATGAATGCTGGAGAGGGTGTGGAGAAAAAGGAACCCTCCTGCACTGTTGGTGGGAATGTAAATTGGTACAGCAACTGTGAACAGCATGGAGGTTCCTTTAAAAATAAAAATAGATTTATCATGTGATCCTGCAATCCCACGCCTGGGCATGTATCTGAATAATAGCACATTTGAGGATTTTACTTGATGACAGCATACTTGTGGGAAAGTGAGTGCTGAGGCAAATCTTCTTAATAGATAAAAATCCATAACTCTCCCCACCCACTACCATTCCACAAAGTTCAGATCAAACGATACAGATGGATGGTAAGGAATACATTGCCATGCCTTATTATCTAACCAACAACAAAAATATAAAAGGATAAGGAAGTAATAACAGAGGAGGAGCTACACACTAAGGGGAGAGAAACCACAGTGGGAGACTGAGCAGGGAGGGAAAAAATAAAGGACAGTGAGGGAGAGGAAGAAACTTTAAAAATATTCCTAGAGATTAATATTTTCTTTCGATGGGATTTAAGAAAAGCAAATAAAATATATGAATGATTTTTAAAAGTTGTTTGCACACTACTATATATAAAATAGGTAACTAATAAGGACCTACCGTGTAGCACAGGGAACTCTACTCAATACTCTGTAATTGCCTATATGGGAAAAGAATCTAAAAAAGAGTGGATATATGTATATGTATAAGTGATTCCTTTGCTGTACACCTGAAGCTAACACAACATTGCAAATCAACTGTACATCAATAAAAATTTAAAAGCCAAAAAAAGAAAAATATGTTTGATGCATGGAGAATTCTTTTGAACACAAACATTACAGAAGTGACACAAGTATGCTGCTATAGACATTTTTCAATTTAAATTTTAGTTTTTGGTTTTAATTTTTACTTTTTAATAAGAATTAGACTACATAAGGGACTTTCCTGGTGGTGCAGTGGTTGAGAATCTGCCTGCCAATGCAGAGGACACAGGTTCGAGCCCTGGTCCAGGAAGATCCCATATGCCATGGAGCAGCTAATCCCATGCACCACAACTACTGAGCCTGTGCTCTAGAGCCTACAAAACACAACTACTGAGCCCGTGTGCCACAACTATTGAAGCCCAGTACCTAGAGCCCATGCTCCACAACAAGAGAATCCACCACAATGAGAAGCCCATACACTGCAACAAAGAGTAGCCCCTGCTTGCCGCAACTAGAGAAAACCCATGCTCAGCAATGAAGACCCAATGCAGCCAAAAATAAATAAATAAAACTTTAAAAAAAACTAATCCTTTAAAAAAAAAGAATTAAACTACATAAAAATCTTAACAAATAAACTTATATATACACATGCATTTAAATATTTATATATGTATATAATTATATTTATATAAGCTATATTTATACACACACTTGTAAAATTGTACGTGTGTACGTTTATATATGTATATAATGCTATAATGTACATAATGCTATGTATATATACATATATATAATTTTATATTATAAAATTATATATTTAATAAATATTTTATTAACACTAAAACTAATTGGTAGCACATTGCATTGTCTGTAACAGTCACAAAAAATATGCCCCACTCCACATGCTTTTCTACAATGACACTTTGCCATTCTCCCATCAAGGAGTAGAGTGTAATTCCCCTTGAACCTGGGCTGACCTTATGACACGCTTGTAACCAGTGAACTTAATGGAATTGATGTTGTGTTACTTACAAGTTTAGGTAAGAGAGGGCCATGCAGCTTCCAGCTGGTTCCCTTGGAATGCTCTGCCTTGAAACCCATCTACCTTCTGGCACATGTAGAAATCATATGTGGGTATTCCAGCTGGTGGCCCCAGCTGAGCTCTGTTCTCAAATCTTTCCAGCCAAGGCATTAAATATATGAATTATGAAGCCACCAGATGACTCACTCCCCTGGTCCTTTTAGCCATCCCCAGCATTCAAGTCTTTCCTGATGAGGCTCCAGACATCATGGAGTAGAGACAAGCTATGCCCCCATGCCCTATCAAAATACTTGAAGAATTTTGAAATTTTTAATTATGCTTATATTTTCATTATAAGCATAATGAAATATTTGTCATTTTATCCCACTAAATTTGAAGTGGTTTTTTACACAGCAGTAATAAAAGTGTGGGTATGTGTGTATACATACAATATATATTATATAATAATAATATTATGTATGTGTGGAAATATATATATGCACAATTGTTTCTGTTTCTAAGCTGGGTGGTGTAGTCATATATATATGATATATATATAATGATATATATATGTAATGATATACAATATATATATTTATGCACTATACTGTCCAGTTTAGAAATAAAAATATTACTTGTAACTTTCAAGCCTTTGTCCCAATTTAATTCTTGTTACTTGATATTGCCTTTCTATGAAGAGTAACCACTATTCCAAGTTGTGTTTTCATTATTTGTCTTTTGTTATGACAAATCTATATTAAATATGTACACGCACATATATACATACATACGTGTGGATTTCTAAATAGAATAATAATAAAAATTTTCCAAGTTTTTGAAATTTGTATGTGACATTATATTTTTCCCATCCAACATTTTTTAAGATTTATTAATATATATATTTATAGCTAAAGTTCACTCATTTTCACACTGTATGATATTCTACTATATAATTATATACTAACTCATTTAATCATCCTGGCAGTGAATATTTGGGTTATTCCTATGTTTTCACAATTGAAAATATTGCTCTGCATACTTTTGTATGTGTCACACATGCAAAGGTTTTACTAGAAATGAAGTGTTTGATCAAAAGATACTATCTTCATGTTGAACAAATAGTGCCAAATTGCTTTACCAAGGAATTTCAGTAATTTACATTCCCAGCAGTGGTATAAAAGGGTTCTCTTATCATTTTTTTAGTAGTCTCTTATTCTTTACTCACTTTTTAAAAAAAATTCAAGTTTTTATTTACTTCAAAGAGATATTTTATTTTCTCTATGTGATAATTCCAATATATGAAGTCCTTGACTATCTAAATCAGAGGTAGTTCAGTTTTCTGTTAAGGGAAATATAATAAATATTTTAGGCTGTGGACTATAGAATCTCTTTCACAATTACTCAGCTCTGCCATTATAGACTACAAGTAGCCATAGACAATGCATAAAGAAATGAGCATGGCTGAGTTCCAATAAAGCTTTATTTGTAAGAACAGGCAGCAGAATGAATTTGCCAACCACTAGTCTAGATCATGTGAAGTTTTTGTTTTCTGTTTGTCTGTTTTAATATAATTCATGGTGACTTTTCTCTGTGTGTATGTTAATTTTTTATAGTGAATTCATTGTTTGGCTGAATTTAACCCATGTAACTTATGTTAGCAGCCAGCAGTTTTCCTCCAGACAGTTATTTGTTCCTACTGGGCGTGAGGGGTAGCCAGCAACCTGGAAGAACTTCATTTTTTTGTAAATTTTCTGTTAATTTCTACTTATCTATTTTGGAAGCTCTTTAATTTAATGTCTGCTCTGATTTCCTAGGCTCTTTAGAAAATAGAATAAATTAAGAGTCAAGACCAGCTCAGGAACAAATCATCGCTAAATATTCTATAGAAGGATATTTTTGTTATTAGTTGTTTTTCCATTCAGAACTGTGACAGGGCCTGATAGATTTCGTTATGGACTTTGCTGTCAGACAATTTTTTTTTTCCAACCTGTATTTCACAGAAGCTCTTGGCTCTTCAAAACTTCCAGCTAAACATGTGGATCTCAGATTCCAGTCCCCAGCTCAGCATGTTCCCAAGATCTACTCTTCCAAATCCCTCATGATTAATAATTCCAAAACTTTACATTCTTAAAATCCCACAGTATTCATACTCACTTCCTGACTTCGCCTCATTGTTCTCTTTGATATACGCCTTGAGGCATCTTTTAAAAATCTTTGGCACATTTTCTTCTTCTATCATTTACTCTCCCATTTTTCTTATTCTTGTTGGTTTATAGCTTTTAAAATATTTTATTTAACTTTAATTATAGTTAAACTATAATTATAATTGCAGATAAACTTGGGGAATGTTTTCAGTTAACCATGATTATTTAATCTGCCACACTTACCTGAAAATCATGATTATAAATATTTTATTTAATTAAACCTACTTCTAATAATAACTGCCATTTTTTGACCCTCTACTACTGTCAAGATGCTTCATACATTATTAAACAATAACCCTATGGAGAAGGCACTATTTTTTCTGTGGTAGTCATTGGTGTTGCTTGAAAATATTTAAATTCTCCGCCCTTTCTGGGCACAGGATGGGAACGCACCCGACTACCTACTTTGAAGTTTGTCATGGCAACGTGACTTGTTTGACCAATGTAACGCGACTGACAGTGCCATGTGTCATTTCCAAGTCAAAGCTGTGAGGTCTAGTGCAGAATACACATGGAATTTTCCTTTTTCCATTGATTTCATGGAAGCACCTCTCCATAAGCATGGGTCCTCAAGTCACTTCAGCATGCAGAGCCCAATCAACCCAGGTTGAACAGGTATTATAAACAAGAAATAAACATTTTTGTGTAAAGCCATTGAGTTCTGGGGATTGTTTGTTGTAACAATATAATCTGGCCTATCAAGAATAATATAATGTCCACTAACATGAGGAAAAAAAATATTGCTTATATAACAAGGCTAGTAATTGATGAGGCTATAATTCAAATCCAAGTTTATTTTGTCAAAGCTCCATGTTGTTTTTGCTTTACCAGGCTGCCTTGCAAGCTGAGGAGGTTCTCAGCCTTCTGAATGTCTGAAGTCAATGGATAAATTTGGAGCCAATAGACAAATAGTGATACCACCCAGAATTCTGGAGCCATCTCTTACAAATGAGCATTTGTACCGCATGATATATTTTTTAAAGCAGTTAGATGGAGAACATATGCTAATTACTGTCATCTATTTCTCTTCTGAATTCTGATGACAGAGCAGAATTTCTCTGGTAAGAAATTCTTCATTAGATACCATGATACTTAACCAAAGAAAAGGTTTCAGTAACTTCAGCATGACACTGAACAATTCAGGAAGGTTTCCGACTATTAATTAGACTTTAAAAAATTGGAGTCCTGCCCTATCGCACAAACAAAATAACATCCATGACTGATTTAAATATTCCTCTTTTATTTGTTCTTTGATGTTGTTGCTCGTGAACCCAACTCTGCTCATCACAATGAATCAAGTGTTTTCATTATCAGCAATACCATGATAGATGCTGGTCCTGCCCTCAGGTAGTTTACAATTGAAGAGTGGCAATAAGGCAGTTATTGGGCCCCCATGTGTCTTTTCACGGTCAAATTTCAACCAGCATTCAGGCTGAGGTGTACCTCTCATTTGAATGCTGGACCATCTCATAGTAAGCAATATTTCTTTTCACTTTAATCCAAACTGTCTACAAGACCATCTGTTTCTACCAGAGTCCAAGCCAGTTTTATAGACATATTTTAAAAATCTGCTTATCCCTGTGTAAAAGACCTATCTTATATCCACATTCCCACTAGGCTTCACAAATTTCCAATTTTTCAGGCTTTACTCATGAAGACTTCTTTATACAAATTTATACATACTCACAATATTCAGATTTCACAAAGAAAAAACCTCACAATAGATCTCTTCCTTCTAGTTTTCACAAAATGTAATAGAAATGCAAAGCTATGTTCCTGATATTTTTCTAAGGGCCTCTCCTTGACTTTCTTTAAGCCCTAAGCAACTCTACTTTTATGGAAGTTTCAAAATTGTAGAAACTTTAACATAGACACTTGTTTCCAAGATCATACTTGTCAGAAGAAAGTCTCCATTTGAACTTTGTTTTCCATTCTTCAAGACTACAGATTTTTTTTCAGAAATTCTAACTTCTGCTTTCAGCAGGGCTCCCTTTGCTCCTACCTTTGCAGTCTTCTCCATCTGTAATAGACGTGTACCCCTGGGAGGACAATTGTGACAGTCTTCTCTTTTCCACATGTATCCTACGTGGCTCAAACTGATTCCATGTGAGTGTCCAAAACAAAAGTCTCTCTGGCCCAGAGATACTTCAGACCTCAATTCCAGGGCTACTTTCAAGCTCATGGGCTCCCAGTGTTAGCCCAACATAATCTTGTTTTTCACTGTCAGCATTGCTGCAATGCTGACAGGGGGTTACCCTTCCCTTGCTAGGTTTCGTATATTTCCCCATGTTGTGCAAGTTAAACAACTCCTCATGGTGTCAGATTAGTAAATCTACTAAGCATGACACAAAAATGCTTCTCCGTCACATCCCTTTGTTGTCCTGGAGCAAGACAGACTGCCATTGGATTTTTCTTGGCTCAAGAAGCAAGACCAGCTCTATAATTTGTGGAACCAATTCAAGATAAAAATGTGAAGTCTTTTGTTAAAAGAAATTAAGAAATTCAAGACAATGGACAGCAGAAGATTACATTATGTCTGGGGGCTTTGTGGCTGCCCAGGCCATATGCCCATGAAGCCAATCCTATTGAGGACAATACCACTTTGACAAGGTGTTCTCCTCAAGAATAGTGTTTCAGGTATTAGTTACCTTCCTGTGGATATATCTGAGCCCAATGATGATTCTTACTTAGAATTTCCTTAAAACTTCAAATGGGTAAGCCCAGTAGAGTTCTTACTGCAAATAGGACCCTTGGTAGCCCACCATTACCGAATCCCCAAGGACATATGGAAATCTGGACCCATTTTTTGAGCTTGAACACCATCCATACAAATGTTTCCCATAGTAGAGCAAGACTCAGGTTCAATTCTATATTGAATTCTAAAGGGTCATGTCTGCTGGACCCTAAGGTGTTAACACGAAAAATGATGCCCCAAATCAAAGGCTCTCTGAACACCATCAAAATGCCTTTTTTAAACAAAATTTTCTTTTATTTATTTATTTATTCTGGCTGTGTTGGGTCTTCGTTGCCGCTCATGGGCTTCCTCTAGTTGCAGCGAGCGAGGGCTACTCTTCGTTGCGGTGCGCGGGCTTCTCATTGCAGTGGCTTCTCTTGCTGCGGAGCACGGGCTCTAGGCACATGGGCTTCAGTAGCTGTGGCACGTGGGCTCAGTAGTTGTGGCTTGTGGGCTCTAGAGCACAGGCTCAGTAGTTGTGGCACACGGGCTTAGTTGCTCCGTGGCATAAATGCCTTTTGACCTCATTTTGTGGAATCATAAATACTGACAGTGGGACAATTACATCTTCTCAAGGTATGTCCTAAAGTTATTTCAAATAAAGGCAATAGTGCTTGAGAGAATATTTTATTTGTGTATAACATGTGTTCCAACATGACTGAGAAAAACATTTGGTCACAGTAATACATGGCCTATTCTCATTTTCATAGAAGTACAAACTTCTTGTCTAAATTTACTATGTAGGTAAGCAGAACGAAAAGTGGCAGAGAGTAAGCATGACCCCTTTTAGGAAAATTATCAGAATAAAAAATGCCAGTGTAAATCTGAGTGCTGAAATGAGCAGTCCAGCTCTCCACCCCTTAAGTCTCGTTATTTTTTTTTTCAGTCTTGTTATTTTATATAAAGGATGGTCTCTCATTTCATAACTGCAGTAGAGCTTATACTGTGTCTAAGTGATTCTGTGCTGATGGGTGATATGTTTCTAAGCAACATTTTTTCCAGATAAATTTCAACTCCTATCGCTCTTCAGGTGGGAGACAGCAGGTAAATCACCTTCTGTAGGCAGTCTTGAAAATACCTATTAAGGTGTTTTTTAGCAAATACGAGTTTGTGCATGTAAGATACTCCAATAGCAGCCCCTGGCACTGATAAGAATAGAATGCCTTCATTTTCCCACATCTTCATATGTGAAAAATATCCTAGGACAAAGTAACTTACACTCTCTTCCTTGTGGTTTATTTGTTCTTGGATTTTAAAATCGTAAGAATAAAGGAAAGAAATCTAATACTTCCTTGACCCTTAGGCTAATTGTCCTCTAATGATGGGTCTCCCCACCTGTTTCTCTACACGCCATGTTCTCAATGGGAATAATAGACAGACATTAACAGATAATAATAGGTAAACAACCAATATGAACTGGTATAAATCAGGAATAAGTTTTCCAAAATATTGATGGCGGAATCAGGAAAAAAAATCTGATCAAGTTGCCAATATCAGGATTTTGTAACTGGTGCTAATTTTTTAGAGATGCTCTTCGTACTATTATTTATTTATTTTTTTGGCTCTACCATAAGTACTTTCAAATATTGAGTTAGGATCATGATATCAGGGTTAGACTTGTGCTTCCATTGGTAAATACACATGAAATAATATATTTCAAAATTATTTATTATGAAATATTTTCAAATATTTACTCATTCATATTTGAACATCTATTAGATATAAAGATGAACTTGACAGCATTCCAGCCATCAAGAACTTTGTCTAGTGAGAAGAGAGACAAAAAAATCAATGGCTTATATATGAAATGTCAAGTATTATGATTAAGTTAGGAATTTAAAAATCTATTCTTTGGCTCTAGTCTCAAACTGTAATAAGTAATCACAGAATCAGTATTAATCTCAGCCCATCAGTAGGAGCCTCCTTTCAAAACCCATGCCTCGGAAATTCAGCCATTCCCTAAACCCCATTCCTTCTTTTTTAATTTAATTTTTATTTTATATTGGGGTATAGTTGATTTACAATGTTGTGTTAGTTTCAGGTGTACAGCAAAATGATTCAGTTATTCATATACATATATCCATTACTTTTCAGATTCTTTTCCCATATAGGTTATTACAGAATATTGAGTAGAGTTCCCTGTGCTAAACAGTACATCCTTGTTGGTTATCTATTGTCTATAAAGTAGTGGGTATATGTTAATCCCAAACTCCTATTTTATCCCTCCCCCCACCTTTCCCCTTTGGTAACCATAAGTGTGTTTTCTAAGTCTGTGAGTCTGTTTCTGTTTTGTAAATAAGTTTATTTGTATCATCTTTTTAAATTCCACCTATAAGCAATATCATATGATATTTGTTTTTCTCTGTCTGATTTATTTCACTTAGATGATAATCTCTAGGTCCATCCACCTTGCTGCAAATGGCATTATTTCATTCTAAAAGTCAGCCAACCAGTAAGTAGCACACTTCAAACGTGACCTAAGGTTGGCTCTTGCTTTGTTCAGAGAGTCTGTGTTCTAGGGGAGCAGTTACCCCTTGCTTATCGGGTAGTAAATTCAGCTTCTTTGTTTCACATAAGCGTAAGTGTTTGGAGGGGGAGCAGGGTTTGTGCGGTTTTGTTTCTTAAAGATAGGCAAAGTTATGTGAATACTGTGGAACATGGACCACTAAGAAGGGACTTCTAACTCCTCATAGGGTTGGAGAGGAGGGTAGTTAAGCAGAAGGGAAGAAAATGATCAAATCATTCTTCAAAGACAGGAAAACTTTGAGCTGAAGCTTGAATCTAACTCAGTAAATTGTGAATGAGTTTCTCAGGCAGAAGGAGCAGATGAGCCATGTTACGGAGACAGTTGACTTTTTGGTGTGTCTGAAACACACCTAATGACCAATGGTTCAAACGACTGCAGACGGATGTGTAATTGGAGATAACCCACCTGACACCTGCAGGTGCAAGCCTCTGCATGGTGCATTGGGATGACGGGAAGTCAAAGATTTGACCCCAGGAGGAGTAAAATTAGTTTGACATTTTAGAAAAAATAATTCTAATGTGTTAAAGAGACTAAAGTGCAGAGACACTAGGTGAGAGGGGACATTATTTCTGTAATGAATTTTGGATATGCTCCAGGAAAACCTTTTTATTTTGAAGATGATAAAAATAAGGCCCAGTGGATTATTTTTAAATAATTTAAATATATTTTAAAATAATCAAAGTCACAGATCTAGAACTGGAATTCCAAACAGCTATCTCTGATTTCTGTTTAAAAATCAAAACAAGCTGCACAGTCATAGTTTTTTTCCTATGACCAAATCCTCCCCTCAGGAAAGAATCTCAAGGTACAAGGTAGGAAGTACTCAACTCTACACTTGAGGACACAATGTTAGTTCTGTTTCTTCACAGATCCAGCACTGGGCTAAAACAACAAATGTCTGGGTGACAAGTGATATGCAGCAGTAAGAGATCTGGACACTTGGCTGAGTGCCATATGACTGAAGGAGATTGAACTTGCAACATATGCCTAATACGCATTTCACTACATTTGGAGGAAACAGCATTTAATCCAATGTCTTCATTTTACAGGTTAAGGCCAAGAAAGGTTAAGATATTGGCTCAAGGTCACACAGCCAAAAAGTGGAAGAGAACTGCAGGCCTGCCTGAAGTTCAGGCCAATTCTTCTGAGCTGCCTGAAAGTTTGAACTGCAAACCAATTGAAAGATCACTGTCTTTAGCTGAGGCTCTGTTGATTGTTTTCTCCTCCTAATTCTACTTTTAAAACATGTCTCTTGTTTCTTTTTAGTTTGCTTTTAATTAAGATTCTTTTTTAAATCTTTTTTATTTTTGGTGGCATATAGTTGCTTTACAATGTTGTGTTAGTTTCTGCTGTACAGCAGAGTGAATCAGGTGTATGTATGCATATATCCCCTCTTTTTTGGATTTCCTTCTCTTTTATGTCACCACAGAGCACTGAGTAGAGTTCCCTGTGCTATACAGTCAATTCTCATTAGTTATCTATTTTATACATAGTTATGTATGTCTGTCAATCCCAACCTCGCAATTCATTCCAGCCCCCTTCTCCCCTTGGTATTAATTTAAGGATACTTTACAAACAATAAAACATACATGATGTGTTTGGACAATTGCACATACCTATATAACCACACTTAAGACATAGAACATTTTTATCACCCCAGGAAATTACCTTGTGCTTCTTTCTAGCCAGTCCCATCCTTAAGGCAACTACATTCTGATTTCTATGATTATAAATTAATTTTGCCTGCTGTTGAGCTTTTATAAATAGAATAATGGTGTGTGTTTTTTTGTGTGTGTCTGGCTTCTTCTGCTTAATATTTTTTAAAATTCATCCATGTCGTTGCATGTATCAGTAGTTAATTTTTTTTATTGGTAAGTAGTATCCATTTGTATGACTACTCCACAATTTGTTTATGTATTCAGCTATTAATAGACGTTTGGGTTATTCCAGCTTTTTATTTTGGTGACTAAAGTTGCTATGAACCTTCTTTTTCTGTATATCTTTTTTTTGATATCCTTGAGTAAATACGTAGGAGAGGAATTTCTGATTATAGAGCAGATGAGTCTTAACTATATGAGAAATTACCAAAACAGTTTCCCTAAATGGCCTTAAAATTTTACACTCACACCAGCAATGTATGAGGGTTTTAGTTTCACCACACTTGCCAATATTGATGTTTTCAGTCTTGTTAATTAGCCATCCAGTATATGTGTAGCAGTACATCATTGTAGGTGTATTTTTGCATTTCACTAGTGACTAGTGATATCATGTGCTCGTTGACCACCTATATGTCTTTTGTTAAATGTCTCTAGCAATCTTTTGCTCATTTTCATATGGAGTTGTTTTTTCTTTTTAATTTATAGGTAGAAGTGCTTTATATATTCTGGAGATAAGTGCTTTGTCAAAAATATTTATTGCAAAAAATCTCTCCCAGGTTGTGGCTTGTCTTCTTGTAATAGTGGCTTAAGGTGAACAGGTGTCTTTAATTCAATGAAGTCAAATTTATTATTTCTCTTCAGTCAGTGCTTTCTGTGTCTTCTCTAAGAAATCTTTGCCTACCCCAAGACTGTAAAGGTATTTTTCAATATTTTCTTTTAGAGGTTTTATAGCTGTGGTTTTTATGTTTCAACTTTATGAGGAAATGCCAAATATTTTCCAAAGTGGCTGTGCTGTGTTACTCTCCCACCAGCAATGTATATAACCAATGTATATAATTAAGTTTTGTAGGTGGTACAAGGAAAAAATGAAAGTTTATTTTCTCCCCATATGCACATATTTGGTCTAGCATGATTTTTTTTTTTTTTTTTGACAACACTTTTCTTACCCCATTCAATTGGCTGGCACTTTTGTCAAATAACTATTTACCATATACATGCAGGTCTATTTGGGGACCCTCTCTTCTATTGCATTGACATATTTGTCAGCCTTTATGCCAATATCTTTCTGTGTTGATTACTGTAGGTTTATACAAAGTTTTGAAATCAGGTAATGTCAATCTTTCCATCTTTGTTTTTTTTACAATGTTGAACAGTGTTATCACTTTTCTAGATCTTTTGCTCTTCCAAATACATTTTAGAATCAGTTTGTCAATTTCTATGCAAAAGTCTTGAAATTTTTAATTGGTTCACATGGGATATATTCACCAATCTGGAAAGAGTCGACATTTTAACAATATTGAGTTTTCTAATCCATGTGTAATTCATTTCCATTTACATAGGACTTTAATTTCTTTCAGAAATGTGTTTAGTTATCAGTTTACATGTTTGTATATATTTCATTAAATTGGTTCTTAATTATTATTATTATTTTTTTTTTTTTTTGCGGTACGCGAGACTCTCACTGTTGTGGCCTTTCCTATTGCGGAGCACAGGCTCCGGATGCACAGGCTCAGCGGCCATGGCTCACGGGCCCAGCCGCTCTGCGGCATGTGGGATCTTCCCAGACCAGGGCACGAATCCGTGTCCCCTGCATCGGCAGGCGGACTCTCAACCACTGCGCTACCAGGGAAGCCCAGTTCTTAATTATTTTATGCTTTTGATGTAATTATGAATGGAATTGTTTTTTGGATTTTATTTTCCAATTGTTTTCTGCTCATATATATTATAATTATGTTGATCTTGTATCATGCAACCATGATAAATTCATGTACTAGTTCTAGTATTTGTGCAGAAGATGCCTTAGAATGTTCAAAATAAAAAATTATATCATCTGCAAAGTTTTACTTTTTTCCCTCAATTCTTATGGCTTTTATTTCTTTTTCCTTTCTTATTACACTAGATTGGACTTCCAGTACAAGGTTGAATAAAAGTGGTGAGATTCAACATTCTTGCCTTGTTTGCCACCAGGGGAAAGGGTTTACTATTTCACTATTGTGGAAAATTTTAGCTGTAGTTTTTAATAGATACACTTTCCCAAATTGAAAAAATTCCCTTACATTTGTAGTTTCCTGAAAATTTTTATTTCTCATAAATGAATGCTGAATAAAGTTAACTGCTTTTTCATCATTTTAAAATTCTTATGTATATGATTTTTCTCTATTATATAAAGCACATGTTACTTTGTTCTTTTTTACTGTTAAACCAAAATTGACTTCCTCCAATAAATCTTATTTGCTCATTTCTATATATTTCTACATTTCATATGCCAATATTTTTGTAAAGGTCTTTTGTACCTATATCCATAGGTGATACTATTGTATAATTTTTTTCTTAAAATGCCTTTGTCATGATTTCTTATCAGGATTATTCTGGATTCATAAAAGAAGTGAGATTCTTTTCCTTCTATATTCTAAAAGAGCTTTTATGAAATTTGTGCTATTTTTTCCTTAAAACTTTGATAAGTTTATAACAATCCAGTCTGATATTTTCTTTGTAAGAATTTTAATTATGAGTTAATTCACTTTTTAAAATATATAGCTATTCGTATTTTCTATTTCTTCAATTTTGGTAATTTTATCCTCTTAGTGTCCATAGGGTCTATGATAATACCTATTCCCTCTTATATTTCCAATATATATATATATATATTTTCTTTCTCTTTATTTCTTTTTTGCTGAGTCTTATTAACACATTATTTAATTTTGTAAAACTTCTCAAAGTACCACATTTTTCTGTTATTCCACATTCTTTCCAACACTTGGTATAGTCAGTCTTTTAAATTTTAGCCTTACTAGTTAATGGTTACAAATTATATTTAACACTTTTTTATATGTTTATTTGCAATACATATATCTTCTTTAGTAAAATTTTCAAATCCTTTGTCTTTTAAAAACTGGTTTATTGTTAAGTTGTAAGTGTTCTTATATAGTTTTGATATGCGGGCTCTCATTGGTTCTAAGATCAAAATGTTTAAGAATCACATACACAGTAGCTGTTGGAGCCATCTTTCCCGACAAAGAATAAAACAAACATCGAAAAAAACAGAGTTGGAAGATGAAAAGTTCTTTATAAATATGTATAAACACCCTGTTACAGACATCCATGAAACTACATACCTCAAAATTGTTCAGTGAAGTTATATCTGTCCTCTTTTGCTTAAACGAATATGAGCTGTATTTCTATCTTGCAACAGAAAGTCCTAATATAACAGCTTTATTTACTGCCCTTTGTACATGGCAGGAAAGATCTAGAGCAGCCTAAATAACATGCCAATCCAAGGGTTCCACAGGAAGTAATGAAAGTCTCTGAATCTCAATTACAAAACCCTAGAAGAGAGAATCTGACTTCTATGATCAAGTGAATGTGGGCAGGTAGGTGGTTCATATGGCCCTGTATTCAAGCAGCACAGCTGTGGAAGAAGATATTGAGAAGAGCATGTGGGAAGTTTCCACAATATGGGTTGAGGAGAAAAGAAAAATAATTATCACCTCTTTACATGAGGCAATGACTAGTATGATTTTATAGCAAGCACCCTCAATTGTATGAAAGAAACAGTGTAGGAAATATTAAGGCAATGAAAAATAAAAACTTGAGTAAATAAATGGAAGATAGATTGATTTTTGGAAGAAGATGCTTTAAGAAAAGAATCATGAAAATAGAGGCATGATTAAAGAAGTTCATGTAAGCACCCTGTCTTTAAGATGGATTTAGCTAGAATGATTGAACTTAATCCTTGACTAAATGTTTTAGCACAGTGTATCTTTTCCTTTAGGGATCCTTCATTAGCTTTAGGCACTTAATATAGTTGTTAGTTGCCTGGTGAGAAGAAGCTTCCCTGTAGGCACTGGCATCTGAAAAACACTCCCTCACCCAGGGAAGCAACTTGCACCTGCCATTTCTTATCTGCATGTACCAGGAGGCTGCTTTAAGCCAGAGTAGAAGACCAGTGAGCATTGCCAAGCTTGAAGAGTCAAACCACAGTCTGTGTTCCGCCTGCTGTGACCCTATTCTTAGATGCTCAGCCCAAATGTCATCCAGTTGTTCTATATCTCATTCCTAAACCTGAGCTCTCCTTGTTACCTCCTATTAGATATTCTAACCATGCTTCAACTCATACCTTTCTGTTTCACCTTTTGGATTCCCCATACTTGGTCCACATCCATCTTGACTTTTAAGATTCACATGCTAGTGCATTTGCTCGTTCTAAACTTTGATGATACCCTAGTATTTGACATCATGTTTAACTCTGATTCTTGCACTATCTTCAGATTCATGACAATGACATGTTCTTTTTCGTGGAAAAGTAATCCCTGGCATAATCTCTCACTACCCTTAAAACTGCACTGCTCATTTTAAATTAGTATTTCAAATTTTTCAAGTCATAAGCCATCATATGGTGCTGACCAATCAGAGAAGCCCATTGTTTTATTATTATTATTATTTTTGTCTCACCAAAGATGCATCGAAAGTGCTGATGTGTATTAGGAGAAAATCAGGGTTGCTCAGTCACAAGCAAACATTCTTGGGAACTTATCATGCACCAGTAAGGGTGAAATCTGGAAGTCCTCAAAGAAAATAATAGAAATAGCAATAGCTGACATTTGTTGAATACTGACTACCTACCAGATATTTTGGAAGTATTTTAATTGTATTAGTTTACAGTATCTGGCCAATATATCATGTGTGGTGTTTTTATTATTATATCCTCATTATACTTGAAGATACTGAGGCATAGAAAGCTTTGCAAGTGATTTGTCTTAGATTATCCAGCTAAGAAGTAGCCAAATCAGGATTTTAACTCTAATCTCAATGCCAGAGGTTATTTTTTAGCCTCATGGGGAAGAGAGACATGCATAAGTAAAACACAATAATAAAGACAATATTACCCAAGCATTAACATATTATTAAAATAATTCCAAAAAGCACAATTAATTGCTTGAGGAGAGAAAGGATTGGAGTTGGCTTCATAGGAGAAAAGAGATGATTGAGTTAGGCTTTGAAGGATAAGGAAAATTTGAACAAGGGGAGGGAGGCAATGTCATTCCAGGCAGAGAGAATGGATTGAACAAGATTAGGAATGGCTGTGTGGAGGTATGATAAGGCAGTGACGTTTTCTCATTCTCCGGAAAAATCTGCATTGAATCTTAGATTTCTGGACAGGACTTTCCAATATCAGACAGAAAACAAATGGATGTAGATAAAAAGTCTTGTATCTTCTCTTTTCCTCAGGCTCATCACAGGGTTGTGGGGGAAGGAAGGAAGGAAGCACAGAAACATCAGACCTCAGGTTACAAGAATGGGGTGACCTACATTTATGATAATAACTCTCCAGAAAGTAGGCATAGAGGGAATTTTCCTCAACATAATAAAGGCCATATATGACAAACCCACAGCCAACATCGTCCTCAATGGTGAAAAACTGAAACCATTTCCACTAAGATCAGGAACAAGACAAGGTTGTCCACTCTCACCATTCTTATTCAACTTAGTTTTGGAAGTTTTAGCCACAGCAATCAGAGAAGAAAAGGAAATGAATGTAATCAAAATCAGAAAAGAAGAAGTATAGTCATGTACCAATATGTTCATTGCAGCTCTATTTACAATAGGCAAGAGATGGAAGCAACCTAATTGTCCATCAGTGGATGAACAGATAAAGAAGATGTGACACATATACACAATGGAATATTACTCAGCCATAAAAAGAAACGAAATTGAGTTATTTGTAGTGAGGTTGATGGACCTTGAGTCTGTCATACAGAGTGAAGTAAGTCAGAAAGAGAAAGACAAATACCGTATGCTAACACATATATATGGAATCTAAGAAAAAAAAATGTCATGAAGAACCTAGATGTAAGGCAGGAATAAAGACACAGACCTACTAGAGAATGGACTTGAGGATATGGGGAGGGGGAAGGGTAAGCTGTGATGAAGTGAGAGAGTGGCATGTACATGTATATACTACCAAACGTAAAATAGATGGCTAGTGGGAAGCAGCCCCATAGCACAGGGAGATCAGCTTGGTGCTTTGTGACCACCTAGAGGGTGGGATAGGGAGGGTGGGAGGGAGGGAGACACAAGAGGGAAGAGATATGGGAACATATGTATATGTATAACTGATTCACTTTGTTATAAAGCAGAAGCTAACACACCATTGTAAAGCAATTATACTCCAATAAAGATGTTAAAAAAAAAAGAGTGTAGTGACCTTATACCTGGGATCCTGGTACTAGAATAATTTGACCATCTCAAATCTAAATAACTTTCTATAACGTAAAATGATATCAGATAACAAATTCCATTTTATTTATTTTTTTCTTCAGAATCCTTTGCCAGTAAGACAGGAGATACCACATGCTATAGGCTACCAGCCTTAGAATTGCTCCATCTAATGTCCCCTGATGCCTCTGTTAAATCTGAGATTCTCAAATTTTTCCCCATTATGTCTTTCAATTTCTATTATCTTATGGCTTTGTCAGGCTCTCCCTCCGTCCTCCTCTAAATTTTCAGGCTATTCATGTGCAAAACCACACAGAGAATGGCCATGCTATCCATTTCTGGGAAATGGCCTATCCTGGCTCCATTTCTCTAAATGGCCTATTTTAGTAAATTACTATCTGGGTTCTCTGAGATGATAGCTCTGACAGCCATCCTGCACCACTAGCCCAGTTCTGGGTCTTGACCTTGCCAGGCCATAAGCTACCGATAGCCTATTGCTGGACTATCTGTGAGACGTAATTCTTTTGTCTCTCACCAGAGCTGCAGCACACTGGAACAACTTTGTGAGTCTTTGGCTCACAAAATCATCTCTTTTCCTTGCTCTGAAATTGTTCATTGCTCCAAAGATTTAGAGCTCACCATTTATCTTTCTTAAGGTGTGGTTTAGTATTTTGCCACTTCTGGGTTTGAAAGAACAATTTACTTGATTGTTATCTTTTGCTAATACAATAAGATCAGCATGCTTACAAACATGGTAACTTCTTACCCACAGCAACTAGAACTTCCTCACAGGAGAATTATCAGGACAAAGAGTTCAAAATCAAGAAAAACAAAGAGCTGTGAGAAAAATGAATTGTTGAATGTCCAATTTACAGCAAATCTATACATAAGGACCCATTTATATATAGAACATATAACATAATGCATTGATTTCATATTCTATTCTTGGTCATCTTTTTGTTTTTTTAACCATGTATTAAGGCAATATTTTAAATTTTATTGTATTTCAATTTTCTTTTCAGTGATAAGTTCTTTACATATATTTTATCTTATCAATACTCATAAAACGTTCATGAAAAGGTAATATTATAGGCTATAAGATCCTTTTGCCATATCTTCATTACATGAGAAACAAGTAGAATTTCACTCCACAAGCAGACTTATCTTTGGGACTGTGGTGATCTCTTATTGAAGCCCTTAACAGTATTCTGTGGATTAATCTGAACATTTTAGTTGTTTTCTCTTCTCTGTACTGTCAATCTGGCCAATTTACTAGAAGCTGAGAGACTATGACTAATAGTGCCCTACTTTTTTGCAGCATTACAAAATGATGTCATGTTCATTTCTCCTTCCTCTAAAACGAAACTGATGAAGAAACAGGCTAATGATCATGCAGCTAAGATATGACAGAGTTGAAGATCTGTGCTCCATCATTTGACCTCTAGTCTAGGTCTTAATAATAATGGATATAAAGATTTAAGAGGCATATGTTGAAATAAGAAATAGAGCAAAGGTTATAGGAGTTTAAAATAGGACCTTTACTACCAGCTTTGTCTTTAAAATCTATTTCACTTGAATTCTTAAGTTTTTCTTAGGTTTTTCATGTATTGCATTAAGGCGCTTAACTTTTATTATATATTGATACAGAATCCAAATATTTTGGTACAAGCAACAAAAAATGAAATAATTAAAATATATTTTAAAATAAAATGGCCACATGGATGTGTAAATTTTGGCTTCACAGAGAATAAAAGGTAATATTGAAAGATTTTGAATATTTTTTCAAAGAGTCATCCTAGTATTAATTTTTGCTGGTCCCCTGAGTTTTCTTTTTCTTCCTTTCTCCACCAATCCCTATTCTCTTCCCTTTCCAGTGAATTAGTCATGATGATAAAGATTCTCAAATATCATGTTTCAAATGGCTTTTGGCAGAATTTCTTATTCTGTTGTGAAAATTTAAATCTAGACTTGTGGCATTGCCTGGAAGAGTTCACCTTTTTCTAGATGTAGCCAAAAACAAATCAAAATTTATATTTGGAACAAAAATATAAAAACATGGTCAAAACACCGAGGCAAGAATTTGCTTGATATCATGGAGAAAACTGCTATTTAATATAAAACTAACAATTTAGTCTAAAATATTTTAATATTTAATCAAAAATAACCACATGGCTTCTGTAGCACATTTTTTTTTAAAGATAAACTTTCAGGATCTTCAATATGGCAGAGGAGTAAGACATGGAAGTCACCTTCCTCCCCACAAATACATCTACACGTGGAACAGCTCCTACAGAACACCTACTGAATGCTGGCAGAAGACCTCAGACTTCCCAAAAGGCAAGAAAAACCCCACGGACCTGGGTAGGGTGAAAGAAAAAAGAAAAAAGAGAGACAAAAGAATAGGGATGGGACCTGCACCTCTGGGAGGGAGCTGTGAAGGAGAAAAAGTTTCCACACACTAGGAAGATCCTTCACTATGGAGATGGGGGTGGTGGCGGGGGGCGGGGGAAGCTTTGGAGCCACAGAGGACAGCGCAGCAACAGGGATGCAGAGGGCAAAGCGGAGAGCTTCCCACAAAGAGGATCGGTGCCGACCAGCACTCACCAGCCTAAGAGGCTTCTCTGCTCACCCACCAGGGTGGGTGGGGACTGGAAGCTGAGGCTCAAGCTTCAGAGGTCAGATACCAGGGAGAGGACTGGGGTTGGCTGCATGAAGACAGCCTGAAGCAGGCTAGTGCACCACAGCTAGATGGGAGGGAGTCTGGGAAAAAGTCTGGAGCTGCCTAAGAGGCAAGAGACCATTGTTTCAAGGTGCATGAGGAGAGGGGACTCAGAACACCACCTAAACTAGCTTCAGAGATGGGTGCAAGTCGTGGCTATCAGCTAGGACCCCAGAGATGGGCATGGAACCTTAATGCTGCTGCTACAGTCACCAAGAATCCTGCATGGAAGCACAGGTCACTATCCACACCACCCCCTGGGGGGCCTGTGCAGCCCACCACTGCCAGGGTCCCATGATCCAAGGACAACTTCTCTGGGAGAAATCACGGTGTGCCCCAGGCTGTTGCAATGTCATGCTGGCCTCTACTGCCGCAGGCTTGCTCTGCATTCCAATGATGACTACTGTACCCCTCCCTGCCCCTGGCCTGAGTGAGCAAGAGAGACCTGATCAGCAACTGCATTAACCGCTTCCTCTCTGGGTGGGAAACACACACACAGAGATGGGGCCAAATGCAAAGCTGAACCCCAGGAGCTGTGCGAACAAAGAAGAGAAAGGGAAATTTCTCTGTGTAGCCTCAGGAGCAACAGATTAAATCCTCACAATCAACTTGATGTACCTTGCATCTGTGCAATACCCGAATAGACAATGAATCATCTCAAAATTATTACGCTGGACTTTAGGAGCAACTGTAGACTTGGGGTTTGCTGTCTGTGACTGATTTATCTCTGATTTTTACATTTATCTTAGTTTAGTGTTTAGTACTTGTTACCACTGGTGGATTTGTTTATTGGTTTAGTTCCTCTCTTCTTTTTATTATTATTCTTTTTCTATTTTAATCATTTTTCTTTTAAAAAATGTATTATTATTATTTTTTCTTTCTTTCTTTCTGCCTTTTATTCTGAGCAGTGTGGCAGACAGGGTCTTGGTGCTCTGGCCTGGTGTCATACCTGAGCCTCTGTCATGAGAGAGTCAAGTTCAGGACATTGGACCACCAGAGACCTCCCGGCTCCATGTAATATGAGTCAGCGAGAGCTCTCCCAGAGGTCTCCATCTCAACACAAAGACCCAGTTTTACCCAAAGGCCAGCAAACTCCAGTGCTGGAAGTCCCATGCCAAACAACTCGCAAAACAGGAACACAACACAACCCATTAGCAGAGAGGCTGCCTAAAATCATACTAAGTTCACAGACACTTGAAAACACACCACCAAATGTGGCTCTGCTCACCAGAAAGACAAGATTAAGCCCCTCCAACCAGAACACAGGCATGAGTCCCCTCCACCAAGAAGCCTACACGAGCCACTGAACCAACCTCACCCACCGGGGGCCAACACCAAAAACAACAGGAACTACAAATCTGCACCCTGCAAAAAGGAGACCCCAAACACAGGAAGTTAAGCAAAATGGGAAACACAGAAATTTGCAGCAATTGAAGGAGTAGGGTAAAAACCCAACAGACCAAACAAATGAAGAGTAAATAGGCAGTCTACCTGAAAAAGAATTCAGAATAATGATAGTAAAGATGCTGCAAAATCTTGGAAATAGAATGGAGAAAATACAAGAAAGGTTTAACAAGGACCTAGAAGAGCTAAAGAGCAAACAAACAATGATGAACTACACAATAAATGAAATTAAAAATTTTCTAGGAGGAATCAAGAGCAGAATAACTGAGGCAGAAGAACAGATAAGTGACCTGGAAGATAAAATAGTGGAAACAATTACTGGAGTGAAGAATAAAGAAAACAGTATGAAAAGAATTGAGGACACTCTCAGAGACATCTGGAACAACATTAAACACATGAACATTCGAATTATAGGGGTCATAGAAGAAGAAGAGAAAAGAAAGGGTATGAGAAAATATTTGAAGAGATTATAGTGGAAAATATCCCTAAAATGGGAAAGGAAATAGTCAGTCAAGTCCAAGAAGAACAGAGAGTCCCATATAGGATAAATCCAAGGAGAAGCTTGCTAAGACACATGCTAATCAAACTATCAAAAATTAAATACAAAGAAAAAATATTAAAAGCAGCAAGGGAAAAGCAACAAATAACATACAAGGGAATTCCCATAAGATTAAAAGCTGATCTTTCATCAGAAACTCTGCAAGCCAGAAGGGAGTGGCAGGACATATATAGAGTGATGAAAGGGAAAAAGCTACAACCAGGATTATGCTACTCAGCAAGAATCTCATTCATATTCGACAGAAAAATTAAAACCTTTACAGACAAGCAAAAGCTAAGAGAATTCAGCACCACCAAACCAGCTTTACAACAAATGTTGAAGGAACATCTCTAGGCAGGAAACACAACAGAAGGAAAAGACCTACAAAAAGAAACCCAAACAATTAACAAAAAGGTAATAGGAACATACACATCAATAATTACCTTAAATGTAAATGAATTAAATCCTCCAACCAAAAGATATAGACTGGTTTAATGTATAAAAGAACAATACCCATATATATGCTGTTACCAAGACACCCACTTCAGACCTAGGGACACATACAGACTGAAAGTGAAGGGAAGGAAAAAGATATTCCATGCAAATGGAAATCAAAGAAAGCTGGACTAGCAATTCTCAAATCAGGCAAAATAGACTTTAATAAAAAGACTATTGCAAGAGACAGAGAAGGACACTACATAATGATCAAGGGCTCAATCCAAGAGGAAGATATAATGATTGTAAATATATATGCACCCAATATAGGAGCACCACAATACATAAGGCAAATGCTAACAGCAATAAAAGGGGAAACTGACAGCAACACAATCATAGCAGGGGACTGCAACACCTCACTTTCACCAGTGGACAGATCATCCGAAATGAAAATAAATAAGGAAACACAAGCTTTAAATGATACATTAAACAAGATGGACTTAATTAATATTTATAGGACATTCCATCCAAAAACAACAGAATACAATTTCTTCTCAAGTTCTCATGGAACATTCTCCAGGAGAGACCATATCTTGGGTCACAAATTAAGCCTTAGTAAATTTAAGAAAATTGAAATTGTATCAAGTATCTTTTCTGACCACAATACTATGAGACTACATATCAATTACAAGAAAAAACTGTAAAAATTACGAACACATGGAGGCTAAACAATACACTCCTAAATAACCAAGAGATCACTGGAGAAATCAAAAATACCTTGAAACAAATGACAATGTAAACAAAATAACCCAGAACCTATGGGATGCAGCAAAAGCAGTTCTAGGAGGGAAGTTTATAGCAATACAATCCTACCTCAAGAAACAAGAAACATCTCAAATAAAAAACCTAACCTTACACCTAAATCAATGAGAGAAAGAAGAAAAAAGAAAACCCCAAAGTTAGCAGAAGGAAAGAAATCATAAAGATCAGATCAGAAATAAATGAAAAAGAAATGAAGGAAACAATAGCAAATATCAATAAAACCAAATGCTGGTTCTTTGAGAAGATAAACAAGATTGATAAACCATTAGCCAGACTCATCAAGGAAAAAAGGGAGACAAGTCAAATCAATAGCAGTAGAAATGAAAAAGGAGAAGTAACAACTGACACTGCAGAAATACAAAGGATCATGAGCGATTACTACAAGCAGCTATATGCCAATAAAATGGACAACCAGGAAGAAAAGGAAAAATTCTTAGAAAAGCACAACCTTTGGAGACTGAAGCAGGAAGAAATAGAAAATATATCAGACCAATCAGAAGCACTGAAATTGAAACTGTGATTAAAACTCTTCCAGCAAACAAAAGCCCAGGACCAGATGGCTTCACAGGTGAATTCTATCAACATTTAGAGAAGAGCTAACACCTATCCTTCTCAAACTCTTCCAATATACAGCAGAGGGAGGAACAAACCCAAACATTCTACAAGACCACCATCATGCTGATACCAAAACCAAAGATGTCACAAAGAAAGAAAACTACAGGCCAATAGCAATGATGAACATTGATGCAAAAATCCTCAACAAATTTCTAGCAAACAGAATCCAACAGCACATTAAAAGGATCATACACCATGATCAAATGCGGTTTTCCCCAGGAACGCAAGGATTCTTCAACATATGCAAATCAATCAATGTGATACACCATATTAACAAATTGAAGGATAAAACCATAGGATCATCTCAATAGAGGAAGAAAAAGCTTTCGACAAAATTCAACACTCATTTATGATAAAAACTCTCCAGAAAGTAGGCTAAATGGAACCTACCTCAACATAATAAAGGTCATATATGACAAACCCACAGGCAACATTGTTCTCAATGGTGAAAAAATGAAACAATTTCCACTAAGATCAGGAAAAGACAAGGTTGCCCACTCTCATCACTATTATTCAACATAGTTTTGGAAGTCTTAGCCACAGCAATCAAAGAAGAAAAAGAAATAAAAGGAATCCAAATTGGAAAAGAAGAGGTAAAGCTGTCACTGTTTGCAGATGACATGATACTATATATAGAGAATCCTAAAGACTCTACCAGAAAACTACCAGAGCTAATCAATGGATTTGGTAGAGCAGCAGGAAAAGAAATTATTGCACGGATATCTCATGAATTCCTATACACTAATGGTGAAAAATCTGAAAGAGAAATTAAGGAAACACTCCCCTTTACCATTGTAACAAAAAGAGTAAAATACCTAGGAATAAACCTACCTAAGGAGAGAAAACCTGTATGCAGAAATGAAAAGAATGAAATTAGAACAATCCCTAACACTATACAGAAAAATAAACTCAAAATGAATTAAAGACCTAAATGTAAGGCCAGACACAGTAAAACTCTTAGAGGAAAATGTAGGCAGAACACTTTATGACATAAATCACAGTGAAATATTTTTTGACCCACCTCCTAGATAAATGGAAATGAAAATAAAAATAAACAAATGGGACCTAATGAAACTTAAAAGCTTTTGCACAACGAAGAAAACCATAAACAAGATGAAAAGACAACCCTCAGAATGGGAGAAAATATTTGCAAATGAAGCAACTGACAAAGGATTAATCTCCAAAATATACAAGCAGCTCATGCAGTTCAATATCAGAAAGCG
>NW_020172982.1:2698924-2721685 GCF_003031525.2 Neophocaena asiaeorientalis asiaeorientalis | reverse complement strand
AAAAAAAAAAAAAAAAAAAAAAAAAAAAAAATTCACTGACCACATTTGTTTGCGTCTTTGTCCACACTCTATTCTGTTCCATCTATCTGTATGTCTCCCGTCCTCCAATGAAACACTGTTGTGATTACTGTAGCTATATTATAAGTTTTAACATTGGGAAAGTAATCATTATGAGACAAGCTGGGACCTGGGACCTGGGACCCCTTGCTGCAGTGCTTGCACCTGGACAAACATTTCCTGCAGCAACAAAATACAAAGAAACTATAAGGGACTAAAAATAACTGCATGCATGTGCAGTTGGGACAAATTATGGACAACAAGATACAAAAAGACCAGAAAAACCCAACTGCCACTTCTGAAGAGTGGGGAGGAAAAACAGGGTTTTGGAGCACCCTACACACACCACCACCAAATGGGTGAGCAAAACACCTAAACCAACCCTCCAGCCTGACCCCTGGACCCGCCCCTCTCCTCACCCCTTTATAAGGAACCAGTTCGCCCCTGCCTTGGGGAGCAAGTGAGCAAGGGAACCTGTTGTTTGTTCTCGCTCTTTCCCGTGGCTGCCAAAGCCACAGTAAAGCCTTGCCTGAGTTTCTTGCCTGGCCTCTAATCAATTTCTATTCATTGGGGAAGGCCAAGATCCCTGGTCAGTATCAATTCCTTCTACTTTTCTACTGTTTTTCTTCCTGTTCAAAGTTATTTTGGCTATTCTAGGGACTTTATCTTTCCATGTAAATTTTAGAATAAATTTGTCTCTCTGTGTATAGAAAGAAACTTTCTGAGGTTTTGATAGGAATTATATCAAACCTATAGATACATTTAGGGAGAATTAACATATTGTTGCTATATTGAGTCTTCTAAATCCAACATATGGTGTGTTGCTCAAAGATTTAAGGTCCTTTTTGATTTATTTTATCAGCATTTTACAGTTTTCAGCATAGAAATCCTGACATGAGTTGTTAGATTTATAACAAATATTTTATTCTTTGGAGCAATCGTAAGTAGTATTATTGCATTTTAAAATTTGATTTCCACTTGTTCATTATCAGTATATATAGATACAATTTATTTTTATGTGTTGCTCTTACAACCTGTGTTTTTATGACAGCTGCTTTAGGTCTTGTTAGATAATTCTAACATGTGATGCAATTCAGTATTGATTGTTTTCCTCATTCAGATTATGGCTTTCCTGGTCTTTGGTATGACATATGATTTTCTATTTTATCCTGGACATTTTGATTTTATATTAAGAGACTCTTAATCTTAAATCTTCTATTTTAGCTGACATTTGCCCTTTTAGGTTTAGTGGGTGGATTCTGGCTTACTTTGCGAGATTTAGTTTCACCGACAGTTTAGTTTTTAGAGCCCTGCAATACTGATTTGGTCTGCCTCATTCGTCTGGTACTGCTGGGGCTCTTGATCAATCCCAGCTGGTGTCATTTATCAGGACCGAGAGCACTTATCTTGGCTGCCTAGTGTTGCCGGGCTACTTCTGTGTGGAACGGGTTGGGGGCAGAATCTGCTGGGCATGTATTTTTATTCCATTGGGTGGAGGGCAGGTAAATGCAGGTCTCTGGGATGCTGTCCCTGCAGGAAGATCAGTCTGGTTGCTGGTGCCTCAGTTGTGAAGTGAAGACTGAGATTGCCCAACGTGTTGCTAAGTTCAGTGGGTCAAACTACTGCGAGGACCAGGTGAGTCTGGGATGGCTACCGCAACCTTTTCTAAACATAAAAAAGGCTCGAGGACAGCAGAGACCACTGGTCCTAAAAGTGTGGTCCCTGAACCAGTGGCATCAGCATCAACCAGAAACTAGTAGGAAATGCAAAAGAAAATTCTGATTCAGACCTGCTCAATCAGAAACTCTAGGGTGGGGACCAGAAAAATGTGTTTTTAAGGCCCTCCAGGTGCTTCTGATGACATAAAGTTTGAGAACCAATGGCATAGATGACCGGTGGGTGCCCCCCACTTCTGTTCCTCACAGGGATGTTCCCAGGATGGTCTTAAAATTAGAACAATAATTTGCCAAGTGCTAGAATCCCACAACAAAGTGGTTCGTGCATTTTTACGCCATACATAGCCTTCTCCATCCAAGCCTGAAGGAGCACACTAGCAATTTGAAACAACCAATGAGACATACTACCATGTAAGATAATTGCCCCACCCAAAAAGCCACATAGGAACATCCTTGCATTAGTTGTATTTCCTGCATCGGCAGGCGGACTCTCAACCACTGCGCCACCAGGGAAGCGCCCTTGCATTAGTTTTTATTCTTCTCCTATGTTTCTTCATCCTAAATAATCTTCTATAATATATTGTCTTTTATGATTTTTGAGAGTCAACATAGTATATCGGTTAAGCATATACAGTCCAGAGCCAGACTGCCTGGGTTCAAATCCAACCTCCATTATGTATCGCTTGCAACATTGACTAACTAACTTCATAGAGTTATATGAGGGCTATATACAAATTAAATGAGAAAATATGTGGAAAAACCATACAACAGCACTCCATAAACGATGGCTATTAGCTCACCAACTAACATCATCATCCATTATATTCCAGCTATGTGATTTTTGCTTTAAATTGCTTTTCTAGTAATTGAGACAGGTCCCTGTGATTTTAGCTACCCTCATATCACACATTCCGACTTTGTAAAGGTTATTAGTTTGGATGATAGGAGTGCCTTCTGGTCATGAGATACAGTTAAACTGATTTATATAACAGTGATGAAATCCATGGCTGCAACCAACTAGTATACTGCACTAATTCAATTACTCAATTCCATGGAATTTGGATATATTTTTTTCTCTATGTATTAGGCACTCAGAAAAATGTCTGTTGAACTGAACTTTTGAAGAAGGTTTTATGGCATTTATCTGTTTAGAAACAATGAATCCTTGTTGGTTTTTTTACCTCTGAGACTCTTTTTGGCCCCTCTGATTTATAAAAAACCTAAGGATGTTATGAATTGCTGTTTGAGAAGTCTTTTTAAATTCTTAAATCCCACTAAATCTGTCATTGCAGATTTGTTGTTACTTCTTTATGTAATCCCTAAGTTCAAGTTTTGAAAGTTTTCTTAATCTTACATTATTTGCCCTGTGGAACGTCTTCTCTCATCCAAAATCCCCCGGGGTTTCACAGCTTGTTCCAGTCACATATCACAATACACATATTCCCCTGTATCGTCTCTTTTTTACGTGCAAATCTGTCATCTCTTGAAAGCTGCTCAAATTCTACACTCTTTCTCCATCTCCATAGCGTAGTGTATGTGCACATCTTATTGCTTCGTGTAGAGGTTTTTAATGGGTGATGGTCATCTTGTTACATAACTTATCTTCCTCAGTTCATACAACATGCCACCCCCAGAGGATCTTTCTCACCATTTCTCTCCATGCTGCCAAGAGCACCTCATCAGCAGTCTTAGTCTAACACACAAGGGTCTTTGAGTTTGCCCTCTGTTAAACTTACTCATCTCACCAGCTGATACCCTGCTCACTCTAACACTTCGCATCAAGTATTAAGTGTGATTACTTATTCAGAGAGAGTTTTTGCATTTTGGATGCCTGCAGATAATTCTTCTAGTCCTCTGCCCATAGATTGCACACTTCAGAAATTTTTTCCTGAACTTACAGGTGAAATGGATCACTATTATCATTGCCCTTCCAGGTAACTTCTCTGATCTTCTATTGCCTCATTTGTCACACTGTCATTTATCTGTTTACATGTCTTTTTCCCCTGGTAGGAGACAGCCACCCTCTGTCTTATTCATTTCCGAATCCCCAGAACTCAACACAGTTCAAAGCAAATTTTTAAAAATTTAATTGAATAATCTCTTCAAGTATTGCCTTTATAAATAATATATTTCAGAATCCTCTTGAAAGGATTTTTCAAATTGTATACTCCTATTTACCATTCCCTTGTGCATCCTGCTTTGTATGTAGATGGTGAATTTAAAAAAATTAATAAATTAAAATTAAAGTTGTTAAAATAGAAAAAAGGAGAAAGTTTTTACTGTGTTCACAAATGCACCTATTTTCGTAGAATTGGTGCAAACAGAAAGCATCAGGACACCTGACTCAGTAACACCATTAGTGCTGGTGGTACCACTGTACCTGGAAGGCCTTGGGGTCTCATTCACATTAGAAAATTTTATTCAAGGTGATTTCACCATCCACATTTCAGGTGTGGATTTATTCTCACTTTCAGATTGGCTTCATAAAGACTAGTAAGCTCTATGTGGTTAACTTTTATTTCTCTTCCAATAAAGTTTCCAATATTGTTTTTCTTATTACAAAAGTAATTTGGACTTATTTCAGAAAAATAAAAAATACAGTCACAAAAGTATAAAAATCAAGGAAGCATATCTCATGGATCAAGAGACAGCTGTTACCAACACCTTGGTAATATAGACCTTTTATGGGGGATGGGTATATTCTGCCACAGTAAATGCTGCCATTTACTGAACACTTAACTCCATGCTAAGCTGTACATATTTAGACCGGAGTCAGCTAAGCTCTTTCTGGCTCTTACAGGATTTGTTGGATTGAACTGAACTCCCACTCTAGAGCCTGGGACAATCCTACACCCCCTTCTTGATTTTTATGAATTTGAGAGAAATTGGTCCTGTGCCTTTCCAAGCTGTTCTAGTATTCATCTTATATCAGTCCAATTCTACATATTAAAAATGATCCATTTGCAATTCTCTCTTACATGTTTCTCTCAAGTCCTGCTCAACTGTAGACTACTGAGCCTTCCTCCTTCTGGCCCGTCTCCAATCCATGACCTCATCTTCTATCCACTTATTTTTATTTTGGGCCTCCTCACTCTCCTTCCAAAGTCTTTTTTAGAGATCCTCACACTTTTCTCCTCTTCTTAACCCCACAACTCAAAGATGATCTTTTGTCAAGTAAACCCGACTTCTGGGTTTTACCATCTACCACAAATATTGATATATTGATACTTCTTCGAAATACATAGAAAATTAACTAAATAATTGTAGGGGAGAATCATTTTTTCACATCCTTATAGAAGAATAATATTGTTTAATTCTCACAACAACGGATGATGAAGTACAATTAGCCTTATTTTATAAGCAAACAAATGGAGCATAAAGAGGGTTAGCAAGTTCTAATTGCCTGTATCCCCACTGATATGTAAGTTTATAAAAGATTCTTTCCTTTTCTTTTCTTTTATATAGCAGGTTCTTATTACTTATCTATTTTATACATATTAGTGTATATATGTCAATCCCAGTCTCCCAGTTCATCCCACCACCACCAGATTCTTAAAGGTAGAAATTATGCCTGGCTCTCATTTTTATCTGCAGAATCTAATCAGTGGCTATCGTACAGTAGGTAGGCCATAAGTATTTTTTAAATTATTTATTTATTATTTTTTATTAATTAATTAATTTATTTTTGGCTGTGTTAGGTCTTCATTGATGTGCACGAGCTTTCTCTAGTTGCAGCGAGTAGGGGCTACTCTTTGTTGTGCTGCGCAGGCTTCTCATTGCAGTGCCTTCTCTTGTTGCAGAGCATGGGCTCTAGGTGTGCAGGCTTCAGTAGTTGTGGCTCGTGGGCTCAGTAGTTGTGGTGCACGGGCTTAGTTGCTCTGTGGCATGTGGGATCTTCCTGGATCAGGGCTTGAACCTGTGTCCCTTGCATTGGCAGGCAGGTTCTTAACCACTGCACCCCCAGGGAAGCCCAGTATTTTTAAAATAAACAAAATGCCATGAATTAATAAGCAATCTTATTCTATACTGCAGTTCTCATTTCAACTGATATAACAATGTCTTTGGACACTGGTGGTGGCTGCCTCCTCCACAAGGTACCTGCTCCACTTGATTCCCAGAATACATACTTCATTGGTTGCTCCTTGGTATCCCTTGCTGGTTTTCCCTCTTATTCAAAACTTTGGAATGTCTGAGGGCTGTCTCCTTGGTCATCTTCTCCCTTCAGTCTACACTGGTGATTTCATCCAGTCTCATATCTCTATTCATCAACAATATTCTGGAGACTCAAATTTTTATGGGCAGTCTTGAACCGCCCAGTTGCTACTATCTTAACCCCTCATGTTCAGACATAACTCTTTATCTCCCACAAACCCTTTAATTTTGTTTGTCTCCTTAATCCAAAACCCCAGTAGTCACCCTTGATTTCTCTCTCACACACTTCATGTCCAAAACCTTTGGAAAACCTATGGGCTCTCTCTCTTTTCTTTTTTTTTTTTTTGCGGTACGCGGGCCTGTCACTGTTGCGGCCTCTCCCGTTGCGGAACACAGGCTCCGGATGCACAGGCTCAGCGGCCATGGCTCACGGGCCTAGCCACTCCGCGGCATGTGGGATCTTCCCGGACCGGGGCACGAACCCGTGTCCCCTGCATCAGCAGGCAGACTCCCAACCAGTGCGCTACCAGGGAAGCCCTCATTTTAAAATATATTCAGAAATCAAAAAAGTATCACCATCTTCACAGCTACCATCTTGGTTCAAGCCACCATTTCTTGTCCTCTAAAGGACTACTAAAGCTTACAACCGTTCTTCCTGCTTCTTTCCTTTCCACCCTACAGGCTGTTCTTACTACATCAGCCACACCATTTCCATTACCCCTTTGCTCAAAACAATCTAAAATGTCTAATTCACACAAATAATAACAATAAAAAGTCTCTAAAATAATTGGGGAAAATGTGAACACTGATTGGACATTTGGTAACATCAAGGTCTTTATTTTTAGGTGTAATAATGGTTTTGTGGTTGTGTTTAAGATAATGAAACTACTGTCCCTTGAGGATATTATTAAAAGGTTTACAGGTCAAATAATATGTATTGAATATGCTTTAAAATAATCAGGGGGCTTCCCTGGTGGCACAGTGGTTGGGAGTCCGCCTGCCGATGCAGCCCTCCTTACATGCTTCTCCTTTTTTTTCTCCATACCATTCATAGCATTTTAATATTCTTTGCAATGTATTCATTATTATGTTTATTATTTGTTGAATATCTCCCTCCACTAAAATGTAAACTCCAGAAAGAAGTGGTCTTCGTATGTTTTTGTTCTCATATATAGAACATGGCAGAAATTCAACACTTATTTGTTAAATGAATGAATCTGTAGGCTGTAACTGGCAGAGCCTAGATTCAAACCAGAGTGGGCTGCTTCCAAAGACAGTGTTCTCAATTGCCATGCTCTTATACCAAGTCTATAGGTCATAAATTATCACTTGTTAAAATGTGTCAAGTGACTGGGCAGTAAAGTAACTCTGTACAAAGTTCTTTATCATGGAGTGACGCGTAACAGGTGTAGAACATTGAATTTTCATATTTAAATATAAAACTGAAGTTTGTCTTTTTTGTGATGAAGCATATGAGTTCTATGTCTTTTCTATCAGTCCCACAGTTACAATGTCCCTCAAAGGCAACCCGCACAGCCAAAAACGTTTTCTTCTCTCAGTCTTGAAGAGATTGCTGAAGTTCCTGGCTATAGAATTTCAATAAAAACAAAATTTCCAACCTAATAGTCTTGGCTTCAGGGAGGAGCCCATTGATTTTGCTTCTTAAAACTTCTCTCTGGAGCTTGAAATATAATATATGTGTAATTCTATCCACCTTGGCATGAAAGACTCTCTCCACTTAAAGACATTTGACAATCAGGTAAGTGGAGTCGGGGGTCTTATATTTTATGCCAGTTCCTTAAATCTCTGTCTATACTTCAAACTCACCATGTCAAAAATAAAATTCATTATCTCTCCACCATTCAAATCATCTACCTTTCCTCTTCTGATTTCTTCATTTCTGAGAATGACATCATTAGTCTTATAGCCAATTGCCTCAGGGGCTCAAGTATTTTTGACATTTCCTATCTTCATCATCACTTCAGCTGTCACATCCAATAGAAACTCAGCAAAGTTTCTTGCATGCATTTTCTTTCTGGCTTTTTTTTTTTTTTTTTTACTTCCACTGAAGTTAACCATTTTCTATCATTTAGACATTGGCAATACCCTCCTTCCTGAACTCCTAACACTGTATCTGCCCTACACACTCAACCAAATGATTCTTAACTAAAGTCAAGCTTTAGCTATGTTACTCTCTTGTTCAAAACACCTCGAGATAATGGTCCTTATCATTTGGGGATGGCTCAGGTAAATGTATATGTCTACATTCAAATTAACATTTTATTCCATTTATGGGACCTGGAGCCCATCCATTGGCTTAACTGTCAGTGAACTGCTTGTAAAGACTCTTGTTATGAAGGCCCTTTTATGATCACTAAACTGGGAAGCAGCACATCTTAGAATTCATTATTTTATGCAAAGTACCCCCACTAGATATTATCCTCTAGATTAGTCAACTGTGATTGCATTACATATCTCTCCAAAGTGCAATGACTTAGAAAAATAAGCATTTATTTTCCTCACTTACAGGTTTATGAGTCAGTTGGGATAGTTTTCTTCTTCAGATGGGAGTTTGGCTGGCTTTGAATTCAGGCTTTGCATTAAGTCCAGATCTATTCAAAATGTCCCTCATCCTTAGAACAGAAGCTCCCCTCAGGGCTTTCTCTCTTTTGTCAGTTTTATGGCAAGAGGCAAGCCAAATCATGTAAGTATATTCAAACCCACAGTTTCAGTCACATCTGATTATGTTCTATTTGCCAAAGAAAACCCCATGGCTGAATCCTAAGTTGGAGGTCTGGGTAGAGAAGTATACTCTGATAAAAGAGAGAAGGGGAGGTATTCAAACACTTCAATGGATCACAGCACCTTATTTACTTACTACCCCCTTTAATGTTTGATGACTATTAATAATAAAAATGATTTTAAGTATGATGATAGCTGTGAATCAATAATTATTGTAACTACTTATAATAATAATAAAGAGTATAATATTTGAGGTGCTTTTGGTATATGTATCTAGCTGGCACTATGCTATTTGCATATATCCAGTTATTCAGAATGGAAAGTTACTTTTCCTCAGGTGTGTTCCATAATTTATCTTATGTTTTGTTCATTCTGTTTCATTTGCTTAATATCTTTCCATTTTTATTACTTTCAAGACTTATCGATTTTCTATGACCTATGGGGAATGTCATCTTTTCTATGAAGTCTATTCTGATGTAATTAATGAGATCTACCCACATTCAAACTTCAGAACAAATTTAAAAAATAATTCAGGGCTTCCCTGGTGGCGCAGTGGTTGAGAGTCCGCCTGCCAATGCAGGGGACATGGGTTCGTGCCCCGGTCTGGGAAGATCCCACATGCCGCGGAGTGGCTGGGCCCGTGAGCCATGGCCGCTGAGCCTGTGCATCCGGAGCCTGTGCTCCGCAACAAGAGAGGCCACAACAGTGAGAGGCCTGCGTACCGCAAAAAAAAAAAAAAAAAAAAAATTCATGACATTTCAATTCTGTTCCATCTTAGCCATTTTATGTTCCTATTCTCCCTCCACGACTGAAGCTTATTGAGGACAGTATACCTGTCATGTTCTTTGTAACTCCCACTGGTCCTTAGTAATGATACATGCTAGGCGTTGTCTACTGAGGTCGGTTACAGGCAGGATGCTGCCAGGGCTCTCAGCCCCTTTCCACAGCAGCCTCATGGATGTCTGTGTGACTTTGAAAAAGTCACAACCTCTCAGTGTCTCATTCACTCCAGCGGTAAAAATCAGGAGAACAATGCTTATCATCAGGTTGTCCAATGATTCAGAGGCATTGTTAAGGATTAATGAGATAGATTAAAGCTCTCTGAGTCCTCTAAGGAAAGGTGTGATAGAGGAACAAGTGAGTTATTATTATCTATTAGTAGCACCTTGCATAAATTTCTCCCCAACCTGAAAATAAATTAGATAATTTTGGAAGAACAATTAACTCTTTTGGTCCATTAGGCAATAAATTAGTACATTAAATTTGTAATAAGGTCTTACGTATTCCATTTAAAAGTGATTTCATAAATACATTATCGAATTTCACCACATAAAAACTTATGGAATGAGCAGATCAAGCATTGTTATCTAAAAACCTACGTATGAGGAAACTGAGGCTCAGAAAGATTAAGTGGTTGTGCAAGCTTGAACAATTAGTAAAGGATAAAACCAAAACCTGAACTCACTGTTTTGACCAGAAGGTCAGGTTCCATTTCACTTTACCATGCAAGAGTAAATGTAAGCCCTAATACAATGTGTAAAAATGTTCTGCATGGTCAATACTCCCCAAAAACAAATACAAATAACCATCTATAAATATTAGCCTTTTTTCAATGTTGAACTTTGAAAAGGTAGAATGATGGATTCATACCATGTTGGTGGTAAGGTAAAATAATATAATAAATTTCAAAATCCATTCATTCATTCAGCAGATATTTATGGCCTTACTATGATGTGCTCAGCATGCTGAGGATATCGTGATTTCTGCCTCTTGGAGATTACATTCCAGTGGAAGGAAAGAGATAGTAAACAGGAAGTAAGTAAGGGATTTCAGAGAGTGAAAAATTATTTGGGCTAATGAAAATCAAAGGGTGTTGGGATAGAGAATTATGGAGGTGAATATTTTAGATACGCTTGTTAAGTAAATCCTTGAGGGGGTTAGATTTGAACTGAGAGCTAAACAGTGAGGTGTTTGTCATAGGAAGATGTAGGGAAAGGGCATTACAAGCTAAGAGGATGCAGTGGCCCAGGGACAGGAAAGAAAATGGCCCACTAAAGAGGCAGTGTGAGAGCTCAGGCTGGAAAAAATTTAAAAATCAGTCATTTCTTAAGGAAAAAAATATTGTAATTCTATTGATCTGAACCTACACTGACAAAGAATAAAAAATCCCAAAGACTCTCTTGTATCTTCCTTGCTTACACAATGTTCAATGTGGAAAAATATGAAAATTAGTAGTTCCCATATCAATAAAATTATTATTAAAGGTTTCAAATGAACTATTAAAATGTTAAAAAAAATTTTTTTTAGAATATAGTTGATTTAAAATGTTGTATCAGTTTCTGCTGTACAGCAAAGTGTATCAGTTATATGTATACATATATCCCCTCTTTTTTAGATTCTTTTCCCATATAGGTCATTACAAAGTATTGAGTAGAGTACCTATACAGTAGGTCCTTATTAGTTATCTATTTTACTTGTAAAAATAAACAGAATATGGTTTAGATTCTCCCAACAAGGAACATTAGTACCAAGAATTGTAAGATCTTTGACAAGAGAGATATATTTCTGTTTCCTATTGCAATGGCTATGATATTATTGAAAAAAAAAAACTCACTAGAAGGACAAAAAGAGACAAAGTATGTATTTTTCTTGTTTAAAAATATTAAAGCATATTTAAACTATTATTTCATTTTTCTATAACTACCTCCTTACTTTAATTATATAATTAAACTTACATTTAAGCACGAAGAAGAACTGAAAAATATTTACTCAATATTCACTCTAATTTTTTTTAAACAATTTCATTAGAGTATAATTGCTTTATAATGGTGTGTTAGTTTCTGCTTCATAGCAAAGTGAATCAGCTATACATATACATATACATACATCTCCATATCTCCTCCCTCTTGCGTCTCCCTCCCACCTTCCCTATCTCACCCCTCTAGGTGGTCACAAAGCACTGAGCTGATCTCCCTGTGCTATGCGGCTGCTTCCCACTAGATATCTATTTTATATTTGGTAGTATGTATTAGTCCATGCCACTCTCTCACTTCATCCCAACTTCTCCTTCCCCTTCCCCATGTCCTCAAGTCCATTCTCTATGTCTGCGTCTTTATTCCTGTCCTGCCCCTAGGTTCTTCAGAACTTTTTTTTTTTAAGATTCCATATATATGTGTCAGCATACAGTATTTGTTTTTCTCTTTCTGACTTACTGCAATCTGTATGACAAACCCTAGGTCCATTCACCTCACTACAAATAACTCAATTTTGTTTCTTTTTATGGCTGAGTAATATTCCATTGTATAAATGTGCCACATCTTCTTTATCCATTCATCTGTCGATGGACCCTTAGGTTGCTTCCATGTCCTGGCTATTGTAAATAGTGCTGCAATGAACATTGCGGCACATGACTCTTTTTGAATTATGGTTTTCTCAGGGTATATGCTCCATAGTGGGATTGCTGGGTCATATGGTAATTCTGTTTTTAGTTTTTTAAGGAACCTCCATACTGTTCTCCATAGTGGCTGTATCAATTTACATTCCCACCGACAGTGCAAGAGGGTTCCCTTTTCTCCATACCCTCTCGAGGATTTATTGTTTGTAGATTTTTTGAAGATGACCATTCTGACCAGTGTGAGGTGATAACTCAGTAGGTCCCATTTGTTTATTTTTTGTTTTCATTTCCATTTCTCTAGGAGTTGGGTCAAAAAGGATCTTGCTGTGATTTATGTCAAAGAGTGTTCTGCCTTTGTTTTCCTCTAAGGGTTTTATAGTGTCTGGCCTTATATTTAGGTCTTTAATCCACTTTTTTTTGTTTGCTTTTGTTTTTTTTTTGGGCAGTACATGGGCCTCTCACTGCTGTGGCCTCTCCTGTTGCGGAGCACAGGCTCTGGACATGCAGGCTCAGCAGCCATGGCTCACGGGCCCAGCCACTCCACGGCACGTGGGATCCTCCCGGACCAGGGCATGAACCTGCGTCCCCTGCAACAGCAGGCAGACTCCCAACCACTGCGCCACCAGGGAAGCCCCTTTAATCCATTTTGAGTTTTTTGTGTACGGTGTTAAGGACTGTTCTAATTTCATTCTTTTCCATGTAACTGTCCAGTTTTCCAAGCACCAATTATTGAAGAGGCTGTCTTTTCTCCATTGTATATTCTTGCCTCCTTTATCAAAAACAAGGTGACCATATGTGCGTGGGTTTTTCTCTGGGCTTTCTATCCTGTTCCATTCCGATCAATATAAACTATTTCAGAGGAGGATTCTGATTGGCCCAGTTTAGATGATGTATCAGTATCTGGACTAGCCACTTTGACTGCAGGTGGGGTTCTATGATTAGTGTGGCCAAGAGCCCAGTTTATACCTGCTATCTCAGCATAATGACCAATAGAGCATATTCCACTCTCCAAACTCTCCCGATTTCCATAACATTATTTATGCATTATTCTTGCCAAAATGTTTTATCTGAAGCTAATTATAAGGAAACATTAGAAATATCTAGACTATGGGACATTCTATTACAATCATAATGGATGCTTTGAAAATGTCAGTGTTGTAAAAGTTTTTTTTAAAGAAGATTGAAACTAGAAAACCCAATGAAATACATGATCATAGAGAGTGGGGGAACATCTATAAAGAACATGTGGGGGAACAACTGCATATGATGGCAATACTGTGCTTATGTAGAAGAATAATATCCTTTGCTCTGTGACATACACACCAAAGGATTTAATGGGAAAATGTCATAATGGCTACATCTTGCTTTCAAATGATTCAGAAAAAGAAAAAAACAAAAGGTTACCTCAAAAGAGAGATACAGAGCAAATGTCACAAAATGTTAACAAATTACTGAATCTAGATTGTGACTCTCCTTCATTTGCAGAAGAGACAGATTCATGGTGCTCAGAATAAAATCCCCATTCCCCAGAAGGCTGTGTGAGCACTCGGACTTTGAATATTCTCCAGTACCCACTTTTGCTGCTCTTTTTTGCTCTCTGGAACTTCAGTTTCATTTGTCTCCCTTCAGTCCTTGAAAAAGCAGGCACATCGAGGAGACCTTCAAGATGGTGGATGAGTAAGACTTGAAGATCACCTTCTTCCTCACAAATACATCAGAAATACATCTACATGTGGAATAATTCCTGCAGAACACTAACTGAATGCTGGCAGAAGACCACAGACTTCCCAAAAGATATATATATATATTTTCCTTTTTCTCTTTTTGTGAGCATGTATGTATATGCTTCTCTGTGTGATTTTGTCTATATAGCTTTGCTGTTTATCATTTGTCCTAGGGTTCCATCTGTCCATTATTTTTTTTTTAAGTATACTTTTTATCATTTGCTATCATTGATGGATTTGCTTTTTGGTTTGGTTGCTCTCTTCTTTTCTTTTTTTATTACTTTTTTTTTTTTTTTTGCGGTATGTGAGCCTCTCACTGTTGTGGCCTCCCCCGTTGCAGAGCACAGGCTTCGGACGTGCAGGCTCAGCAGCTGTGGCTCACGGGCCCAGCCACTCTGTGACATGTGGGATCCTCCCAGACCGGGGCACGAACCTGCGTCCCCTGCATCGGCAGGCGGACTCTCAACCACTGCACCACCAGGGAATCCCCTTTTTGTAATTACTTTTAAACATTTTTTATTTTTAATAATATATTTTTAATTTTTTATTTTAATAACTTTATTTTATTTTTTTCTTCCTTTCTTTCTTTTTTTCTCCCTTTTCTTCTGAGCCATGTGGCTGACAGAGTATTGGTGCTCTGGTCCAGGGTCAGACCTGAGCCTCAGAGGTTGGACAGCTGAGTTTAGGACATTGGTCCACCAGAGACCTCGTAGCTCCACATATTATCAAATGGAGAAAGCTCTCCAAGAGATCTCCATCTCAACGCTAAGATCCACCTCCACTCAACAACCACCAAGCTACAGTGCTGGACAACCTATGCCAAACAACTAACAAGACAGGAACACAACCCCACCCATTAGCATAGAGGCTGCCTAAGATCATAATAAGGTCACAGACACCCCAAAACACACCACTGGACACAGTCTTGCCCACCAGAAAGGCAAGATCCAGCTCATCCACCAGAATACAGGTACTAGTCCCTCCACCGGGAAGCCTACACAATATGCTGAACCAATCTTAACTACTGGGGGCAGACCCACAAAATAATGAAAACTACGAACCTGCAGCCTGTGAAAAGGAGACCCAAAACACAGTAATTTAAGCAAACTGAGAGCACAGAGAAAGACACAGCAGATGAAGGAGCAAGGCAAAAACCCACCGGACCTAACAAATGAAGAGGAAATAGGCAGTCTACCTGAAAAAGAATTCATAGCAATGATAGTAAAGATGATGCAAAATCTTGGAAATAGAATGGAGAAAATAAATGAAACATTTAACAAGGATCTAGAAGAACTAAAGAGCAAACAAACAATGATGAACAACACAATAAATGAAATAAAAATTATCTAGAAAGAATCAATGGCAGAATAACTGAGGTAGAAGAACGGATAAGTGACCTGGAAGATAAAATAGTGGAAATAACTACTGCAGAGCAGAATAAAGAAAAAAAGACTGAAAAGATTTGAGGACAGTCTCAGAGACCTCTGGGACAACATTAAAGGAACCAACATTTGAATTATAGGGTTCCCAGAAGAAGGAGAGGAAAAGAAAGGGACTGAGAAAATATTTGAAAAGATTATACTTGAAAAATTCCCTAATATGGGAAAGAAAGTGGTCAATGAAGTCCAGGAAGCGCAGAGAGTCCCTTACAGGATAAATACTAGGAGAAGCATACCAAGACACATATTAATCAAATTATCAACAATTAAGTAAAAAGAAAAAATATTAAAAGAAGCAAGGGAAAAACAACAAATAACATACAAGGGAATCCCCATAAGGTTAACAGCTAAACTTTCAGCAGAAACTCTGCAAGCCAGAAGGGAGTGGCAGGATATATTTAAAGTGATGAAAGGGGAAAACTTACAACCAAGATTATTCTACCCAGCAAGGATCTCATTCAGATTCAACAGAGAAATTAAAACATTTACAGACAAGCAAAAGCTAAGAGAATTCAGCACCAACAAACCAGCTTTACAACAAATGCTAAAGGAACTTCTCTAGGCAGAAAACACAAGAGAAAGAAACGAGCTACAATAACAAACCCAAAACAACTCAGAGAATGGTAACAGGAACATACATATTGATAATTACCTTAAATGTAAATGGATTAAATGCTCCAACTAAAAGACTTAGATTGGCTGAATGGATACAAAAACGAGACCTGTATATGTGCTGTCTACAGGAAACACACTTGAGACCTAGGGAACGCATACAGACAGAAAGTGAGGGTATGGAAAATGTTATTCCCTGCAACTGTAAATCAGAAGAAAGCTGGAGTACCAATTCTCATACCAGACAAAATAGACTTTAAAATAAAGACTATTACAACAGACAAAGAAGGACACTACATAATGTTCAAGAGGTCAATCTAAGAAGAAGATATAACAATTATACATATTTATGCACTCAACACAGGAGCACTTCAATACATAAGGCAACTGCTAACAGCTATAAAAGGGAAAATCAACAGTAACACAATCATAGTAGGGGACACTAACACCCCACTTTCACCAATGGACAGATCATCCAAAATGAAAATAAACAAGGAAACACAAGCATCAAATGACACATTAAACAAAATGGACTTTATTGATATTTATAGGACATTCCAAACAGAAACAAAAGAATTCACTTTCTTGTCAAGTGCTCATGGAATATTCTCCAGGATAGATCATATCTTGGGTCACAAATCAAGACCTGGTAAATTTTAAAAAATTGAAAATTTTTCAAGTATCTTTTCTGACCACAGTGCTATGAGAAGAGATATCAATTACAGGAAAAAAAGCTGTAAAAACTACAAACACATGGAAGATAGATAATACACTACTAAATAACTAAGAGATCACTGAGGAAATCAAAGAGGTAATCAAAAAATACCTAGAGAAAAACGACAATGAAAACACAATGACCCAAAACCTATGAAATGAGACAAAAACAATTTTACGAGGGAAGTTTATAGCAATACAATCCTACCACAAGAAACAGGAAACATCTCAAATAAACAACCTAACCTTACCCCTAAAGCAATTAGAGAAAGAAGAAAAAAACACCAAAGTTAGGAGAAGGAAAGAAATCATAAAGATCAGATCAGAAATAAATGAAAAAGAAATGAAGGAAACGATGGCAAAGATCAATAAAACTAAAAGCTGGTTCTTTGAGAAGATAAACAAACTTGATAAACCATTAGCCAGACTCATCAAGAAAAAAGGGAGAAGACTCAAATCAATAGAATTAGAAATGAAAAAGGAGAAGTAACAACTGACACTGCAGAAATATAAAAGATCATAGAGATTACTACAAGCAACTCTATGCCAATAAAATGGACAACCTGGAAGAAATGGACACATTCTTAGGAAAGCACAACCATCTGAGACTGAAGCAGGAATAAATAGAAAACATATCAGGCCAATCACAAGCACTGAAACTGAAACTGTGATTAAAAAACTTCCAGCAAATAAAACCCCAGAACTAGATGGCTTCACAGGTGAATTCTTCAGACATTTAGAGAAGAGCTAAAACCAGTCCTTCTCAAACTCTTCCAAAATATAGCAGAGGGGGAACACTCCCAAACTCATTCTCCGAGGCCCCAATCACCCTGATAGAAAACCAAACAAAGATGTCACAAACAGAGAAAACTACAGACCAATATCACTGATGAACATATATGCAAAAATCCTCAGCAAAATTCTAGCAGACAGAATCCAACAGCACATTAAAAGGATCATACACCATGATCAGGTGGGGTTTATTCCAGGAATGCAAGGATTCTTCAGTATAGACAAATCAATCAATGTGATACAGCATATTAATAAACTGAAGGATAAAAACCATATGATCATTTCAACAGATGCAGAAAAAACTTTCAACAAAATTCAGCACCCATTCATGATAAAAACCCCTCAGAAAGTAGCCATAGAGGTAAGTTACCTCAACATAATAAAGGCCATGTATGACAAACCCACAGCCACATCATCCTCAAAGGTGAAAAACTGAAACCATTTCCAATAAGATCAGGAACAAGACAAGGTTGCCCACTCTCACCACTCTTATTCAACATAGTTTTGGAAGTTTTAGCCACAGCAATCAGAGAAGAAAAGGAAATAAAAGGAATCCAAATCGGAAAAGAAGAAGTAAAGCTGTCACTGTTTGCAGATGACATGATACTATACATAGAGAATCCTAAAGATGCTACCAGAAAACTACTACAGCTCATCAATGAATTTGGTAAAGTAGCAGGATACAAAATTAATGCACAGAAATCTCTTGCATTCCTGTACACTAATGATGAAAAATCTGAAAGAGAAATGAAAGAAACACTCCCATTTACAACTGCAACAAAAAGAATAAAATACCTAGGAATAAACCTACCTAAGGAGACAAAAGACCTGTATGCAGAAAACTATAAAACACTGATGAAAGAAATTACAGATGATACAAACAGATGGAGAGATATACCATGTTCTTGGATTGGAAGAAGCAACATTGTGAAAATGACTCTACTACCCAAAGCAATCTACAGATTCAATGCAATCCCTATCAAACTACCAATGGCATTTTTCACAAAACTAGAACAAAAAATTTCACAATTTGTATGGAAACACAAAAGACCCCAAATAGCCAAAGCAATGTTGAGAAAGGAAAGCAGAGCTGGAGGAATCAGGCTCCTGGACATCAGACTGTAGTACAAACTACAGTAATCAAGACTGTATGGTACTGGCACAAAAACAGGAATATAGATCAATGGAACAGGATAGAAAGCCCAGAGTGAAACCCACACACATATGGTCACCTTATCTTTGATAAAGGAGGCAAGATTATATGGTGGAGAAAAGACAGCCTCTTCAATAAGTGGTGCTGGGAAAACTGGATGGCTACATGGGAAAGAATGCAATTAGAACACTCTGTAATATCATACACAAAAATAAGCTCAAAATGGGTTAAAGACCTAAATGTAAGGCCAGACACTTTAAAACTCTTAGAGAAAAGCATAGGCAGAACACTCCATGACATAAAGCACAGCAAGATCCTTTTTGACCCAACTCCTAGAGAAATGGAAATGAAAACAAAAATAAAGAAATAGAACCTAATGAAACTTAAAAGCTTTTGCACAACAAAGGAAACCATAAACAAGATGAAAAGACAACCCTCAGAATGGGAGAAAATATTTGCAAATGAAGCAACTGACAAAGGATTAATCTCCAAAATATACAAGCCCCTCATGCAGTTCAATATCAAATAAACAAACAACACCTTCCAAAAATGGGCAGATCTAAATAGACATTCCTCCAAAGAAGATATAAAGATTTCCAACAAACACATGAAAGGATGCTCAAGATCACTAATTGTTAGAGAAATGGAAATCAAAACTACAATGTGGTATCACCTCACACTGGTCAGAATGGCCATAATAAAAAAATCTACAAACATACATGCTGGAGAGGGTGTGGAGAAAAGGGAACCCTCCTGCACTGTTGGTGGCAATGTAAATTGATACAGCCACTATGGAGAACAGTATGGAGGTTCCTTAAAAAACTAAAAATAGAACTACAATACGACCCTGCAACACCACTGCTGGACATATTCCCTGGGAAAACCATAATTCAAAAAGAGTCATGTACCACAATGTTCATTGCAGCTCTATTTACAATAGCCAGGACATGGAAGCAACCTAAATGTCCATCGACAGATGAATGGATAAAGAAGATGTGACACATATAAACAATGGAGTATTACTTAGCCATAAAAAGAAACAAAGTTGAGTTATTTGTAGTGAGGTGGATGGACCTAGAGTCTGTCATACAGAGTGAAGTAAGTCAGAAAGAGAAAAACAAATATTGTATGCTAACACATATATATGGAATAAAAAAAAATGGTTAAGAACCTAGGGGCAGGATGGGAATAAAGACACAGACCTACTAGAGAATGGACTTGAGGATATGGAGAGGGGAAAGGGTAGGCTGGGACAAAGTGAGAGAGTGGCATGTACATATATACGCTACCAAATGTAAAATAGATAGCTAGTAGGAAGTAGCCGCATAGCACAGGGAGGTCAGCGCTGTGCTTTATGACCACCTAGAGGGGTGGGACTGGGAGGGTGGGAGGGACGGAGGTGCAAGAGGGAAGACATATGGGATATATGTATACATATAACTGATTCACTTTGTTATACAGCAGAAAGTAACACAAGGTTGTGAAATAATTATACTCCAATAAAAATGAGAAAAAAAAAAACAATGATAATAACATACTCAGCTGGTGTGGAAGCACACTGTCCATTTTGCTTTCTATGTAGTTATCTTTCTTTCCCTGTTTGGTATTTAAACATCCATCAATGGAAAAGTATGTTCTGGTAAGTTGTGCATATTCTAGCACCATACCAAGTGCTTTGAATTGTGGATAACTATAACATTTGTTCTTTGACAGCAAGTAGAAAGGACACCTCCATGAAGTCCCCTGGCACATTGTAAGACTAAGCTTTGTGGTACTTTAGATTCAGTACCATGTAGCGTCCTTTAATTTAAACCATACTATGTACTAAGCAAGGGCAATGAGTCCTGGTGGAGGGGAGTGGGGATCGACATACAAGTAAATCATAGTGCAGTACAATACATATAAAGATGCAAGTATATACAAGAAAAAGAAGTAAGACCAAGAAGAGAGTGATTAACCGTGCACATGGATGTGGAGTTCAGTGAGAGCTTTACCAACAAAGTGATGATTCCAGAAAGCTTTATAAGTCAAACATTTGTCTAGAAATGGACCAAGGATTGACATTTCAAATAGAGAAAAGAGTGTGTACTAAGGTGCGAAGAAATAAACCAGTGTATAATCAGAGAGCTGTAGGAAATTGCCATGGTTGGGGTTAAAACTGCAGAGAAGCACACAGGTAGATGAGGATCAGACACAAAAGATCATTAAGCAATGAGCAGTAGTCACTACTGGCTGCCTACTCATCAGCCATTTACCTCTGACAGATTCCCAGTGTATCCAGCTGAGGGATTGAGTAATGGTGGGACCAAGCCAGTCTGGGAAATTCCATTCCCCTTGCCAGATATTGACCTGTGGTTTTGCATATGACACAGTTTTGGCCAATAGATAAGAGAGTGTTGCAGACATGTTGCAACTAAGAGGAGAGGCCAAAACGATGACAAAGACCTTGACCTACAGACTTGATTGTGTTGATCCAATATGAATCTGGCTACTTCCATATTCTGCTTAAGTGATATAACAAAACATTGTATTGTTAAGTCACTTTTTAAAGGTGATCTGTTATTTGCAGCCACAAGCATCCTCATGGACATAACACATTATGGTGTTAATTGTCTAGTGGGGAGAAACTATAGAACACTAGAGGAGAGTGATTTGGAATAATCACAAATGGCTTTGCAGAGAAGGTGTGGCGTCAGCCAGGGTACTAACAACTAATGACTTGTTTTACCTTATAGTTTACAAGTGAGCCAAATATTACATTATCTGGAAAGCAAAATGAGCATAAATGGGAGAAAGAAGAGTCATTTCAAATAAAGAAACGAGCAGATTGGAGGATCCATGTAGAGGTATGCTGGGAAAGGGGATTTGTAGAGGTTTTTTGTGGTTTTTTTTACATCAGTATTGTAGTATAATTGCTTTACAATGTTGTGTTAGTTTCTTCTGTATAACAAAGTGAATCAGCTATACGTATATGTATATCCCCATATCCCCTCCCTCTTGCATCTCCCTCCCACCTTCCCTATCTCACCCCTCTAGGTGGTCACAAAGCACAGAATTGATCTCCCTGTGCTATGCGGCTGCTTCCCACTAGCTATCTATTTTACATTTGGTAGTGTATATATGTTCATGCTACTCTCACTTGTCCCAGCTTACCCTTCTCCCTCCCCTTGTCCTCAAGTCCATTTGTTACATTTGCATCTTTTTTCCTGTCCTGCCCCTACGTCCATCAGAACCTTTTTTTTTTTATAGATTCTATATGAATGTGTTAACGTATGGTATCTGTTTTTCTCTTTCTGACTTACTTCACTCTGTATGACAGACTCTAGGTCCATCCACCTCACTACAAATAACTCAGTTTTGTTTCTTTTTATGGCTGAGTAATATTCCATTGTATATATGTGCCACATCTTCTTTATCCATTCATCTGTCGATGGAAATTTAGGTTGCTTCCATGTCCTGGCTATTGTAAATAGTGCTGCAATGAACATTGCGGTACATGTCTCTTTTTCAATTATGGTTTTCTCAAGGTATATGCTCAGTAGTGGGATTGCTGGGTCATATGGTAGTTCTATTTTTTTAAGGAACCTCCATACTGTTCTCCATAGTGGCTGTATCAATTTACATACCCACCAACAGTGCAAGAGGGTTCCCTTTTCTCCACACCCTCTCCAGCATTTATTGTTTGTAGATATTCTTATGTGGCCATTCTGACCAGTGTGAGGTGATACCAAATTGTAGTTTTGATTTGCATTTCTCTAATGATTAGTGATATTGAGCATCCCATCATTTTTACCTGCAGCATCATTTTGCTGCAGGGATGCAGCAAAAGCACTTCTAAGAGGGAAGTTTGTAGCAATCCAATCCTACCTCAAGAAACAAGAAAAATTTCAAATAACCTAACCTTACATCTAAGGCAATAAGAGAAAGAACAACAAAAAGAAACCCAAAGTTAGCAGAAGGAAAGAAATCATAAAGATTAGATCAGAAATAAATGAAAAAGAAATGAAGGAAACAATAGAAAAGATCAATAAAACTAAAAGCTGGTTTTTTGAGAAGATAGACAAAACTGATAAACCATTAGCCACACTCATCAAGAAAAAAAGGGGGCTTCCCTAGTGGTGCAGTGGTTGAGAGTCCACCTGCCAATGCAGCGGACACGGGTTTGTGCCCAGGTATGGGAAGCTCCCACATGCCACGGAGCAGCTGGGCCCGTGAGCCATGGCAGCTGAGCCTGTGCGTCCAGAGCCTGTGCTCTGAGACGGGAGAGGCCACAACAGTGAAAGGTCCGTGTACCGCAAAAAAAAAA
>NW_020172982.1:2590110-2698463 GCF_003031525.2 Neophocaena asiaeorientalis asiaeorientalis | reverse complement strand
GAGTTTTTTTAACATCTTTATTGGAGTGTAACTGCTTTACAATGGTGTGTTAGTTTCTTCTGTATAACAAAGTGAATCAGCTATACGTATATGTATATCCCCATATCCCCTCCCTCTTGCATCTCCCTCCCACCTTCCCTATCTCACCCCTCTAGGTGGTCACAAAGCACAGAATTGATCTCCCTGTGCTATGCGGCTGCTTCCCACTAGCTATCTATTTTACATTTGGTAGTGTATATATGTTCATGCTACTCTCACTTGTCCCAGCTTACCCTTCTCCCTCCCCTTGTCCTCAAGTCCATTTGTTACATTTGCATCTTTTTTCCTGTCCTGCCCCTACGTCCATCAGAACCTTTTTTTTTTTTTTTTTTTTCCCTGGCTACACTACCTATTTATATTGTGTATAGTACCATGTATACACTAATGCTACTCTCACTTGTCCCAGCTTACCCTTCTCCCTCCCCTTGTCCTCAAGTCCATTTGTTACATTTGCATCTTTTTTCCCGTCCTGCCCCTACGTCCATCAGAACCTTTTTTTTTTTTATAGATTCTATATGAATGTGTTAACGTATGGTATCTGTTTTTCTCTTTCTGACTTACTTCACTCTGTATGACAGACTCTAGGTCCATCTATGGAACCTCCATACTGTTCTCCATAGTGGCTGTATCAATTTACATACCCACCAACAGTGCAAGAGGGTTCCCTTTTCTCCACACCCTCTCCAGCATTTATTGTTTGTAGATATTCTTATGTGGCCATTCTGACCAGTGTGAGGTGATACCAAATTGTAGTTTTGATTTGCATTTCTCTAATGATTAGTGATATTGAGCATCCCATCATTTTTACCTGCAGCATCATTTTGCTGCAGGGATGCAGCAAAAGCACTTCTAAGAGGGAAGTTTGTAGCAATCCAATCCTACCTCAAGAAACAAGAAAAATTTCAAATAACCTAACCTTACATCTAAGGCAATAAGAGAAAGAACTCCATAAAGTGGACAACCTGGAAGAAATGGACAAATTCTTAGAGAAGCACAACATTCCGAGACTGAAGAAATAGAAAATATAAACAGACCTATCCAAGCACTGAAATTGAAACTGTGATTAAAAATCTTCCAACAAACAAAAGCCCAGCCACAGATAGCTTCACAGCCGAATTCTGTCAAATATTTAGAGAAGGGCTTCCCTGGTGGCGCAGTGGTTGAGAGTCTGCCTGCCGATGCAGGGGACACGGGTTCGTGCCCCGGTCCGGGAAGATCCCACATGCCGCAGAGCGGCTGGGCGCGTGAGCCATGGCCGCTGAGCCTGCGCGTCCGGAGCCTGTGCTCCGCAGCGGGAGAGGCCACGGCAGTGAGAGGCCCGCTTACCGGAAAAAAAAAAAAAAAAATTTAGAGAAGAGCTAACACCTATCTTTCTCAAACTTTTCCAAAATATTGCAGAGGGAGGAACACTCTGAAACTCATTCTACAAGGTCACCATCACCCTGTTACCAAAACCAGACAAAGATGTCACATAAAAAGGAAAATTACAGGCCAATATCACTGATGAATATAGATGCAAAAATCCTCTACAGAATACTAGCATGTAGAGGGGTTTTGAGTATGCTACCTTAAAGAAGTGAAGCTCATCTGTGGAGCAGACAGGAGACCCAGGCACATCTGATTCCACATCCATGCTTTTTTTTTGAATTGAAGTATAGTTGATTTACAATATTGTGTTAGTTTCAGGTGTACAGCAAAGCAATTCATTTATATATATATATATATTTTTTCAGATTATTTTCCATTGCTCGGCCATAAAAAAGGATAAAATGTTGCCATTTGCAGCAACACAGATGGACCTACAGATTATCATACTACGTGAAGTAAGTCAGACAGAGAAAGACAAATACCATAGGATATCACTTATATGTGGAATCTTAAAAATGGTACAAAATAACCTATTTACAAGCAGAAATAGAGTCACAGACATAAAAAACAAACTTATGGTTACCAAAGGGGAAAGACAGGGGGAGGGATACATTAAGAGTATGGGGTTAACACACCCATGCTGCCTTTCAGGGTGGAGGGAAAGTAATTTAGAAAGATGTGAAGACTCATCAGAATGTTATCATCATGAGTCACCAGGTTTGGGCTGATGACTTGTTGCCTTGTCCTAAACCAAAAACCACCACTTTTCTCATAACCCCTCCCAGGAGGTCTTACTTTTACCCCTGTTCTGTACATTGGAGCTGAACACATCTTGTCATGTTCTCTCTCTTCTTAAAGCTCTTCATTATTCTCAGATTAAACATAAAGCAACATAAAAGACCTATCAGACCCTATAGATGTGACCTTCATCTCCAGCTTTTCTACCACACTCCCATTGACACTAGTGGTCTAGCTACCCTAGCCCCTTACAGCTGTCACCAGTTGTGCATCTGTTTTGTCTACCTATAATGTTCTTTGCTTCTTTCATCTTCCCTATTAATGTTTATTCCTTACTTATATTCTTCACAGAAGAATAAAGAATAATTCCCCCAGGAAATCCTGGCCTGAATTCATCAAATATAGCAAAGCCTTAGTGATCTATTTGCATGGCAATGCTGTATGACAAACAACCATGAAACTACAGTGGCATCGAGCATGAACATTCAGTTTCTTGCTCATGAGCCTCTGGGTGAGCAGGACAATTCTGCTGATCAGAGATAAGCTTGGCTGGGCACATTCATGTGTCTGTGGACATCTGTGAGTTAACTAGGCAGCCTATTGTCCAGAGTCTCAGTTGGGATGACTGGGCTGATTCCACTTTAGACTGGCTCAAGCATATTCTCATGATAAAGGCAGAGGGACAAGAAAGAATGGAATCTCACATAGCGTCTCAAGGCCTAGATTCAGAATTGTCACAGTGTCACTTCTTCTACTTTCTTTCCTTTTTTTTTTTTTTTTAATGGAGTATAGTTGCTTTACAATGTTGTGTTAGTTTCTATGGTACAGCAAAGTGAAACAGCTATACATATACATATATCCTCTCTTTTTTGGATTTCCTTCCCATTTACATCACCAGAGAGTATTGAGTGGTGTTCCCTGTGTTATACAGTAGGTTCTCATCAGTTATCTATTTTATACATAGTATCAATAGTGTATATATGTCAATCCCAATCTCCCAATTCATCCTACCTCCCCCTTTCCCCCTTGGTATCCATACATTTGTTCTCTACATCTGTGTCTCTATCTCTGCTTTGCAAATAAGATCATCTATACCATTTTTCTAGATTCCACATATATGCATTAATATACAATATTTGTTTCTCTCTTTCTGACTTACTTTACTCTGTATGACAGTCTCTAGGTCCATCCACGTATCTACAAATGACACGATTTCATTCCTGTTTATGGCTGAGTAATATTCCATTGTATATATGTACCACATCTTCTTTATCCATTCCTCTGTTGATGAACATTTAGGTTTCTTTCATTTCCTGGCTATTGTAAATAGTGCTGCAATGAACATTGGGGTGCGTATGTCTTTTCGAATTATGGTTTTCTCTGGGTATATGTCCGGGCGTGGGAACTTCTACCTTCTATTGCCCAAAATCACAAGACCAGTGCAAGTTCAGAGAGTAGGTGAATAGATTTCACCTCTCAAGACAGGTTGTGAAGTGTGTGGCTACAGGAAGAGGTAGAAAATTGAGACCTTCCCCACCCCTCTAGCTTCCACAAAGGCAAATTCTCAGTGCTTCCCACACAGAAGTCATTCTGTAAAAATTTTTTGAATGAATGAGTAAATAATGAATGAATGATTTTCTCTACAATGGGGGAAGAAACATCCCAGCCCTGCCAGGCCTGAGATGCAGCTTTCCCAAGCAGTCTTTGACAACCATTAAAGCCACTGGTAAACCAAGGTGGGGTAGGCAAGGAGCATCACAGAGATTTTCCTCAACTTTGAGGAAACAGGAGGTAATCCAGTGAAAAAGTCCAGAAGGAGCCTCCCCGAAATGTGCCACTTTGGCATGAGGCATTAGCTGAGCTAAAGGCAACTGAGACCCTTTGGGCTCAAGAGAAACATCTGCCCCTCTCTTAACTACCTAGAAGAATTTAAATTGAGGGTCTTTCCCAGAGCTCGAATTATCCAGAGGCAAATTTTATCTGAGGGACCCACCTGTATGACAAGGCTAATTACCCAACTTCTGCTCTTCTTTTCACCCTGTGAATTGCCCTCCCCCCTTTTAGAGCTCCAGGTCCCCTTTCCCATCCCGCAGCTTAGGAATGGCATATATAACTCATTTTGCCCTCTGTCTTTGAACCTCTCATGTAGAGTTCCTATGCATATGAAATTAAGTTTGGTTTTTCTCCCATTAACCTGTCTCGCATTGATTTGATTGTTAGACCAGCCAAAAGAAACTTTGAAAGGTAGGGAAAAATTCTTTCTCCCCAGCACTAGGTTTTCCTAGGACTCTCTTAAGAAGCAAAACATGTACTTCTACTAAAAAAGCAGAACAAAACAGAAATGAACAACAGATTTTACCAAGCCCAGTGGCCCCTGCTCAGAATGGTCCTTAATAAATGTACTGGTTATACTCACTTTACTGATAAAATGATAAGTAAAATAAAATTTGATTTTTGGTCAACCACAAGTAATAAAATTATTTGATTCACTGATATTTCCAATTTAGCTTTAAAGTAATTTGGAAACCTGTTAAATTGTATTGCCAATTTGGTTCAATGAATGAGAACAGCAAGGGGGGATAATCGTAATAAGAAGAATGTCTTTGTTTAAAAAAACCTGTATTTTTCCTACCTTTCTTTAAAACGTTTGACTTTTTGATTAACAGATAGGCTTTTTGTTTGAAGCTGGGGAATTACAGTCGTTTCTCATAGAGTATAAAGAACCAGGATTTTTTTAGAAATTAGTATTAAGTTTTAGCTATTTTTTAAAATTTTGACCTTTCTACCCTCGTAAGAACAGTTTATGATTTTTATCATTCATCAATTATAGGTTGTGGAAAATATGAAACATACAGCTGAACAACATTTACGACCTCTAGCTCCAGCCAAGCTTTCTTTGTCAGTTTTTCATTTCCCAGAGTAGGGCACATTTTTTTAAAGCTCAACACTCTACTCAATGAAAACTGTTAAATAGAAATAATGCTGCTATTAAACTAGCTTTAAAAAGTTGAAAGCACCTGAAAGACATGCAAAGGTCTTTTCAGTGCCGTGATAGAAAAGTCCTTCTGACACGTATTTTTTGTTTCCATTTGTTAAAAACAATGTCTTTTGTGGGTTAGGAATTTATATTCTGTTTTAAAGCTTATCTTTTCAGTGTTCAACTCTTCATCGTGGTATATTACAATATTCAATCATGTTCTAGATGGAAATTAAAGTCATTTTTAGAAAACACAGCCAATTTACCTGCCCTTCAGCTGCTTAATACCATTAGGCAGTCACTTGCTTTGCATCAAAGACTTGTAAAAGTGATTGTGTTAAAAGTCCATTGTGGAATCCAAAATAGGATGCCAATAGCCAAAAGAACAGCCTGTTCTACATTTTAAGAAATGGAATTCATTTGTAGGATGAGCTTCAAAACTAAATTAAAAAATAAAAAAAGCTTCCAATAACATAAGCAAGCAAGAAATAGTTCAGATCTAGAGTGTTCTTTAGAATGAAATAAGGACTGTTGGAGGAGAGTGTTAGAACTGATGAAGAATTAAACTATCCGTGAGACACTGGAAAACAGCACTGACCTCAGAGTTAGAAGTCTCTCCAGTTCTCTCCTGGGAACTGCCACCAATTTTGCTGGTAGGATACAATTTCTATGCTGGGGGGTGTCATCCAAAAACATGGGCTCAAATCCTAACTCTAGGACTTCCAGTTATGCAACTTAAATGTAAGCAAATTACTTTACATCTAGAAATCTCAAATTCCTCATATCTAATTTAGTGATAATTATAGATTCTACTTTGTTGACTGAAAAAAAATGCACAACGTGAGAGTCGTGAGTTACGTTTTATTTGGGGGGAAAATGAGGACTATAGCCCAGGAGACAGCATTTTAGATAGTTCTGAGAAACTGCTCTGTAGAAGCAGTGGGGAGGTCAGTATATATGTGCCTGGTGAAGGGAAGTACATTCAATCAAGCACATATTTTTTGTAGAAGATTACTGCTACTCACATGGAGCGGACATCACCATGAAGGATTTTAGTGCTTTACTAGATATGAGGAGATACAAGAACTGGGTTCATAAAATCTTCTACTGAAAATATCTGACTATCTGAAGACCTGTTCTGCCAGTTTTTTGCAGAGCAGAGTGCCTCCTTCCTGATCTCCACACTGAACTCCTTTCAGGGGGTGTTGAAGGTCAGCAGCTGCAGCTGCTCATGATGTAATCCTTGTAGATGTAGATGGCAAGTGCCAATTTTTAGTTGGCAACTTCATAAGATTATTTAAACAATGAAGTAGTTTGATGCTTGGCATGGTAATTGACAGAGAGTAAGGACTCAATACATGATAGCTGGCTAATTAATTGTGTAAATTTTGACAATGAGAATACATTGTGTCTTTCAACCATCAAACACGATGTTTGAGTATCTCATTTTAGGCGTCCCTCAAACCTGTAAACTAGATATTGTCTCCAGTAAAGAAAGAAAAACTGTGGCACCCAAAGAGATGTAAAGCAATTTTCCAAAGGTTACAGAAAGCCACGCTTCAAACCCACATATGTGCTATTCACAAATACATGCTTGTATCATTTTGCCATGTTGCTCGCAAAGTCACATTATATAGTTCTTGTGTCTCAGAATTTATCTCAAAACGGTATGATTCTGGTTCTGGGTAAGATGGAGTAAACATAGGCCAATCTAAAAGGTGATTGAAAAAAAAGATCCCAGTCTTGACAAATACCATATCACCTCCCCTCCAGACTACATAGGTCAATTTTTCCTTTTTCTGAATCTGGTCAAAGTAAAAGTGTTGCTATTACTACCTGTCACTTGCTGCTATAGAAATAAGCTATATGGCAAGCAAACATGGGTTCCGAATTGTGATCTCTTCTATCAAGGTCTCAAGAGGTACCCACCATTCTTGCCAATTCTGCAGTCATCAGTACTCTAGCCCCCAGCTTCTAGAAAGTAGCCAACAACAAAACTGAGGTTGGCTCTTATCCTGGGGTTCATATAATCCTTGCATAGAATTCATTGAATGGAAAAAAATATATCTTACTTTTTGCTAAATCTGCTATATATTTGATATATAGCATTTGATAATTTTAGATCTATTTGATATATAGCAAGTCCTTCAATTATAATTATGTTGAAAAAATAATAATAATAAAACATTGGTGTCAAATAGTATGTGTCTTTGTCACCAAAGTCTCAAATACTTCATATCACTTTACAATCATTGTAGATACATCTCAAAATGTTACATTTTGACTACTTCAAAATTATATTAGTTATTAGATCCACTGGTAAATCTTTTCATTTAATGCTCTAATAAAAAAGAATATATATTAGACTAGGACAAAATTTTGAAATATTTATGTAATTATATTTGAATATGATTGGTTTCCTTTATAATGCTATGCATTTTATTGTATGCATTTAAAAGTATTATTCTTTTAAAATTTTTATTGGAGTATAGTTGATTTAAAATGTTATGTTAGTTTCAGGTGTACAGCAAAGTGAATCAGCTATACATATACATATATCCACTCTTTTTTAAGATTCTTTTCCCATATAGGCCATTACAGAGAACTGAGTAGAGTTCCCTGTGCTATACAGTAGGTTCTTATTAGTTATTTATTTTATACCTTATAGTGTGTATATGTCAGTCCCAATCTCCCAGTTTATCCCTCCCCCGACCCCTTATCCCCTGGTAACCATAAGTTTGTTTTCTACATCTGTGACTCTACTTCTGTTTTGTAAATTAGTCCATTTGTACCATTTTTTTAGATTCCACATATAAATGATATCATATATTTGTCTTTCTCTGTCTGAATTACTTCCTTAGTATTATAATCCCTAGGTCCATCCATATTGCTGCAGATGGCATTATTTCATTCTTATTTAGAGCTGAGTAATATTCCATTGTGTATATGTACCATATCTTCTTTATCCATTCCTCTGTTGATGGACATTTAAGTTACTTCCTTGTCTTGGCTATTGTAAATAGTGCTGCAGTGAACATAGTGATGCATGTATCTTTTCAAATTATGGTTTTCTCTGGGAATATGCCTAGGAGTGAGATTGCTGGATCATATCGTAGTTATATTTTTAGTTTTTAAAGGAACCTCTATACTGTTCTCCACAGTGGCTGTATCAATTTACATTCCCACTAATAGTGTAGGAGGGTTAAAAGTATTGTTCTTGAAAAGAAACATCAGGCTGCCAAGCATAATAAGAACAATGGAAAAACAAAACCAAGAATCCCTAAATCGAAGGTCAGAGCACTGACAATGAGGTAACAATAGTCCTTAGCATCTGATCCTGGTAACTCCAAACAATGGAAAGTTAGCGATTAAAAAAAGCAATGATTATTTATTGATTGATTATAATGTGTTGATTTATCAATATATAATTATTTTCCAAACATGGTAGAATTGTTTCTATAATCCTTAGCAATCAGGATAGGTTGGAGTTGCCAGCAATAGGCTGGACTCGAGGCAGCAAATAAAGTCCAGTGTTCCTTCAGCCATTACATCATTAATGGCACTTCCAGAATTCCAGAAATTAGAGGTGAGATTATGAAGTAGTTCTAGGACATAAAGCAGTCATATCACTATCTTTTGTTAAAGCATATTATGCATGACTCTTTGGCCTCAAGTTCTTGACAAAACTTTCAACTTTGACTAGTCTCATTGTTCTCTTATCTTGCCATGGCATTGAGCAGGGTAAAAGTGCATGGTAGGATTTTTAAACATGATGGGAAAAAAATGCATTAAACTGTAAATATTTAAAACCCTTCCACTTTTCCATTTCCTTAAAGAGAAGGGGTCCTTAGTTAGTGCCACTGAGTTTTTTTTTTGCTACTCAATAATTCTGAAGATCTGAAGACATGTTTATAAGGGGCATAGGGTTGGGAAGAGAGAAGAAAAGGAAAGACCCTGGAACTGGAGGAGTTGGCATGAGAAGAGCATTTTTAAGAGTAAAAGAGAAGAAACTGGAACTACTGCTGGGCTGTTTGGGACTCTGGGAAAAGATGGATGAAAAGAACTTTTGAGGAAATTTTGTTGTGTATAGAAAATGTAATCCCCTTTGACCATCCACTCAAGAAAATTTCAAGTCAATATTGCTTTTCTTTTGGAAGGATTTTCACAAGGTTGAGGTAGGTCTAAGGCAGGAGCAAGAAGATCTAGTTTTATTCATCACTTTAAGGCTTCTACCAGCTTTTTCGATGGGAGTGTGTTTGTGTGTGTGCATAAGTGTGTGTGTGCATGTGTATGCCAAGCATTTGAAAAAGACTTTGTGGACGACATCTAGCATTTCACCAAACGTCCTTCACAGAATTCATTCCCAAGCTTCTGTTTTGCACCTGCAGCTACTTCCTTGACGGGTTTACACTGACATCTTATTCATATGTAAAACACAACATGCTTCAAACTAAATCTTTCTTTCCCCAAAGTTAGTCTCTCTTTCAGAATTACTGGCTATGTGTACAGATTATCAGTTGTGTGAGTATTTTCTGAATCTCTCAAGAATAACATCTCAGGACCACCTTTTGTCCTCCTCATATGCTCTTTTCCATCCATATTTACTATTAAACACAAAATCACTGAGTGGAGACGTGTTGAGTATTGATCTAGGCACTGGGGATTCAGTGGTGAAAGAGACACACAGGGTCCTATGTCAAAGGTGACCAGAAACACAAAATTACTTTCCTTTGGAATCGCTTCCATCTATTTTTTCCCATCCTTACTACACAATCATAATTTGAATCATAATTTATCTGTATCTGGGCAATTGCTCTTAGCTATCATCTGGACTCTCATCCACCTTCTATACTTCCACACTGTTTCTTTATTAAAAGAATTTTTTTATTGGAGTATAGTTGATTTACAATGTTGTGTTAGTTTTTAGTGTACAGCAAAGTGATCCATATATATATGCTTTTTCAGATTCCTTCCCATTATAGTTTATTATGACACGTTGAATATAGTTCCCTGTGCTATAGAGTAAGATCTTGTTGTTTATCTATTTTATATGTAATAGTTTGTATCTGCTAACCCCAAACTCCTAATTTATCCCCCCCTCACATTTCTCCTTTGGTAGCCATAAGTTTGTTTTCTATGTCTGTGAGCCTGTTTCTGTTCTATAAATAAGTTTGTTTGTTTCATCTTTTTAGATTCCACATGTAAGTGATATCATATCAAATGTCTTCCTCTGACTTACTTCACTTAATATGATAATCTCTAGGCCCATCCATGTTGCAGCAAATGACATTATTTCACTCTTTTTTATGGCTGAGTAATATTCCATTATTTTTATCCATTCAACCGTCTCTACTGTTTCTTTATGAAGTTTTTATCTTCTTATTAATCTTTGTTTGAAAGCATCTTATGAAACCCCATCATCTACAGCATAGAATCAAGTCTCTTTTTCTAGCATTCAGATACCTCATAGTCCAGCCCAGAGAATACTGGTTCATCTCTTCCATGGGTACATCGATGTACACTCTTCCATTATTCATACTTTCAACATGTCTTATGATATTGTTTTGGCTGTGCATTTGCTCCAGGAGAATGGAAGTTTTTCTTCTACTGTCCACATTTATCTTGAATACAAAACTTACTTTCTTGTTAGAAAAAAATTACAAGCCATATTTATAGAATACCTCCACATTCTTAAAACACATTCAATGAATTATCTAATTCATTATTGTTTTTGATCTTCATAGGGCTAGAGTAGAAAGGACAGGTTTTAGTTTGGTCAATTTTCAGGTAAGGAAAGTGATTCGAAATAAGTTTATGAATGAGATGGTGAGTGAAAAACTATGTAACTAGAAATTTTGAGTCATTACTTTCTTCCAGCTCTTCCCACTATGCCATGATTTCACCAGCTAAAACTTACACTGAGGAGGTTAGAACTCCAGCAACTTAGCAAATGGCAAATGTATCCTCCTAATGGAAACTTGCAATGCTCTACCCCTAGGGTGAATAACTTGGTCACTTAGGATTCTATGTGACACGAATGCTCTGTTGTGGGATTGACTGCCTATCCTTGAAAAGCACAGGGCACTTTACCTTTCATTCCATCTTCATCTCCTTGCCAAAGTGAAAACTACTGCTGATTTAACACCTTCAGCCTCCTTTTAATTCTTAGATTGAGCTGGACATTGTGAAACGAGACTTGTCAAACTCAGGTTATGTATTGGGACTCAAAGTAAACCCCGGGACTCCTCAGAAGAGTTGCTGTCAACTAGAATGTGATGAAATCCTATAAGAACTGAATGGGCTATAAAAACATTGCAGCTCAGCCACACAGCTGGGAAAACAAGAAGAAAATTTTAAAGATGAGGGAGAAAAAGAAAAGAAATTGCTATGAAGATACAACCCCAAATTGGCATTTGCCTTATGTAACTCTTCTGATTGAAAGATACCTCCACCTAGTCCTCTTAAAAATTGCTCTAGCTTAGCATTATTAAGGTGAGTTTTGCTTTTCTTATACTAACATGCATATTTTCACATTTCACATATTTAATGTATTTTTTGTCAAAATTGCACAATGAATATTTACCATTTGCATTTCCATAGGGAAACCCATTTGTTTTGAAAATACAGCTTTTGTGTCTGAAAGAAAATCATCATTTATTTTTCACACGTTAATATTAGAAAATTTTGTTTTGACTATAAATACCCTAATAGCACAAGGCATGGAAGTGAGGAGAAAAACAAATGGCATTTACCGAGCTCCCATGATGTGCTCAGATTTTTACCCATATCTCTTTTTATTTAGAGGCAAACTTAAAAGTAGATCTTTAAGTCTGCATTTTAGAAATAAATAATTGGAGAGTTAAAGAGATTAAGCAGTGAGGCCAAGAGCCCTCAACTAGTAAGTGTCAGATCTAGAGGTGAACTGGGTGCGTTTTACTCAAAACCGCTGTCTTAACCACTTAGCATAGCATTTGACACACATTTGGTGATCACACAGTAATCAAATTGAAATTTCTTTCAAATTTTTTTCTCATCTATAAAGAAATAATGAAAGTAAAAAATCTAGAAAGAGGTATGTATCTTCGTAGAAAAATAGGAAAAAAGGTTCATCTCTTCAATGTGCAAAAATTGTATTCTTGCGGCTTTCATTAGAAAATACTTAGCAATGAAAAAAGTCACGTTAAACCTCAAAGATTATATGTTTAGTTCTTCAACCAACAGAGACATAAAAAGTAAGAAGTAAGACATGGAAGTAAATGGAAGCTTTCCATCATCTTTCAAAGGAAAATAAGTTGCCTTCCACTGATTAGAGAAGAATGACATCAGTAAAAGCCCAAGTGATTTTCCTCAATTTCTTTTAAATGCTGGTGTCAAGGAGTCAACCATTATGTCAGCAAAACTAGCACCATGGACAAACTGGCTTGTTCCTTTGAATGAAACCTGTGTCAACTTAGCCAGTTGTAACTTTACAGCTTTGGTTTTTTTACATGTATTTCTTAACCTTAATGATGTCATTGGAAGATGCAAGTTTTGTTTCTATCTAAAATAGCCCCTGGTTATATTTCATCTTTAAACCTTTTTCTCTGAATAGTATTGGAATTCCAGGGAGAAAGGATCTGTAGTGTTGTATATAGTCTAAATATTTTCTTGGCACTGGCATTAAGCAAATGCTGTCTGTTGTTCTTTCATATAGTGATTAAAATGTCAAGCTCTGGAGTCAGATTCAGGAGGGTTGAATTCTAGTTCTGTCATATACTCATTGTGCATTAGGGCAAATTACTTAAGCTTTTTTCACCTCAGTCTCCTCATCTTTAAAATAGGACTAGTCATAATTGTATGAATATGTCCCACACATAGTATTATTTTAAGGATTAAATGATGTATGATTTATAAAGTATTTAGCACAGTGCTTGTCAAATGATAATCATCAATGTACATTAACATCGTTATAATTAGTTTTCAACCAATTATCCATTAAAATACTTGAAAGAGGGCTTCCCTGGTGGCGCAGTGGTTGAGAGTCCGCCTGCCGATGCAGGCGACACGGGTTCGCGCCCCAATCCGGGAAGATCCCACGTGCCGCGGAGCGGCTGGTAAAAAAAAAAAAAAAAAAAAAAAAAAAAAAATACTTGAAAGAGCTCAGGAAAAGAGAAATATATGAATCTACTTTGAAATTGATTAGCGTCTCTGTGGAGAGGCCAGACTCTTGTCCTTTCTATGTCTTACCTCAGTAAGTCTGATATGTGTGTGTTTCTCAACTTAATTCATCCCCCCTGAAATTGGATCCTGGGAGTACAGAAGGATATTCACCAATTTCATTTCAGATGAAATTAGATTGAGTAGCACAAGTGGTGACACTCTATAATGGGCTAAGGATTCTGCATATTAATATAGCTGCTCCAACTTCTGCATCAGAGAAGGAGCAATGAACTTACTTAAGGCCAATTAATCTCCACATGAGGATTAGTTTTTTTATATATTTAATATAAAATATCCCACAACAACATGATTCATGTGAGATAAATATTATAAGGTTAAAGTAAAAGTCAATATTATTCAGAAAATACAGTAAAAGGGCTGTAATAGTCAGTTCTAGAAGCCAATATCTAGAAGTCCAATATCAAGGTGAGAGCTGACTTGTAGTAAGGTGTCTCTTCTTGGCTTGCAGATGATCACCTTCTTGTTGTATCTTCACATTATAGAGAGAGAACTTTGGTGTCTCTCTCTCTACTTATAAGGGCACCAGTCCTATGAAATTAGGATCTCACCCTTATCACCATTTTTAATGTTAATTATCTCCTAAAAGCTGTAGACGCAGATACTAAGTCATGGGAGTCGGGCTTCAACATATGAATTTTGAGGCAAACACAATTCAGTCCATAGCAAGGACGTAGCTCTGAAAAATTTTGATTGTGAAAATAAGAAAAAGAATAATATTTTAGAAATAAGATATGTATGTTCCATAAAGGAATAGAAAGGCACAGACTTTATGAAACTGGAGTGGGTAACCAGAAGCAGCAAACTAGCAGAGATAAGCAAAGGGTAAGAAGAGATGGAAAATGCAGTGGTAATACTAAAATTTGTAACCCAGAGGCTTCTAATTACCTTACTAAGTCACTCAGGTAGACTTTATTCCTAAAACCTTCACTCTAACAGTGGAGTTACTGTGATGAATGCATTTTCCTTAATACCTAGTGGTTGTTTTAACTGCAGATTTTCATGAAAACAATTTCAGCAATAATTTTAAGATAAATTTAAAATTTTAGTATTTGGTGGGAGGAAGGGAGTGGAAATGAAGAAAAATAAGGAGAGAAGAGTGGATAAGCGAAAAAGAATAAAGAAGGGAGTTAATAAGGTATGGACAAGTCAGCGAGAACTCAAGAGGGAAAAAAGGAAGTCATATAGGAAAATGAGTTAAGGAAAAAGTAGAAATAAAGCAAATGCTAGAAAAAAGAGAAAAGCAGAATGCTACCTCAGGAACAGCACTTTGTCATTGCCAAATATTAAGAGGTGATCTATATAATGACAGAGACAGGAGAATAATAAAAATGCCAAAACCATAAAAAAGTTCAAATTATGGTTCCATAGTAGTTTTTAAAAATCTTGTTTTGTTTTATTCTGTAAGTTACTTTAGGGGATGGTCCCTGTCTTTCAATGCCTGTTATTCCCTTATCTACCAATCAGATACTGTGCTAGTCACTGAGGATATAACGATAAATGTGTCTTGGTTTCTGACCTAGGAGTGTTGTCAACTCACTTGAAGAGAAATATATTATAGATACTCAACATTTATTCCTCAAATAGAAGCACATGTCATCTAAAAACATGAAGTGTTGAAGAAGGACTAAAAGTTATGATTATGGAGAAAAGATAAATTTTTAAAGTAAAAATGGAAATTTTAATGCCCATTTGAATTTGTTAATGTGAGACATCCTTCTCCATATTGGCATCAAATAATCCTAAACTTATACCAACGTTCATGATCTTCAATGGCGATTCTTTACATCTTCAGATTTCACACAAAGCAAAACTGAACTTTTCTTCTAATTATTCTATGAGTTAGATTCTTTCATCATTTTATGAATTGCATACCTTGCATAATTTGACAATAAGGAGTATGAAGAAGTGTTGACTTTCCCCAAATGGCGGGGCTGCTGTGAGGCAGAGACAGTTTAATAACTAGCACTGTCGGTCCTTTAATCTGGAAATTTGGAGAGAATAGCATTGTAGCTCATTCTTTATAGTTTGCTTTAATGGAGTACTATGTCCTCTCTTCCAGTTTGAGGTGAAACTCAGAGGACGCTGTATTACAGAATTCTGTAACATTATTCGTTTGTGTAAATCCAGCCCATTCCTTTAAATTTCACCCCTGAAAGGACTAATCAAATATCTAAAAGTCTTTTTAGGGCTATGATAGGAACTGGAAACAAAAAGCAGGAAATAAGATCATCTAGTTTAAGCAATTATAAAGCCACTTTAAAAATCAATCCAATTTCTAGCAAGTTGCATCATAAAATTTCTGCCCAAAAGAGTCCAGCAAAAAATGAAGTCACTGCCAGGGTCCTCTGACACAGTTCAGCTTTATAGCTCTTCTTCAGAATTTCAGCAGCCTTGGCTAAATCACCAGATGGGTTTGAAAGAATGTCATTACAAAGTCCTTATGTGAGTTGGCAAATAGATGTCAACAAAAGCTTTGTGCTTTATCCAGACCAGTCCATGCTGAGGAGTCCAAAATCTAAATCTCAGCGCTGAAATATTTTCATCTAAAAAATATTTCCCCACTGAGCTCTGTACCTTTGCTCTCTCTTTGCATTCTCTCTCTCTCTCTCTCTCTTTCCTTTCTCTGTCTCTGTCTCTTTCCTTATCTTTCTTTTTAAGGAAGATGCACAAGATATTTAAACTTAGACTTTACAAGAATAAAATGTTTTAAATGAGTACCTTGTAAAACAGAGGCTAAATCAAAGGCATTGAAGAATAGCAGCACTTTGGGAGAGACTTAAACCTCTGGGTACTTCAAGCTATGCATTTATATGTATGTGTGTGTGTGTGTGTGTGTGTGTGTATACCTACACATTTTTTCCTCCCTTTCGTGTAATATCTCCTTTGTCTTATATTTGTTACATGAAACAGATAGTGGGTCCATCCTCTAAGATGAATTAATGTGACCAGTTACCAGCTCTGTTGGTATGTTCTGTCTTCTGGATAATAGCAGTACCCTCCCGGCCCTAAAACTGAGTTTTGTAGAAAGCAGCACATGAGCATTTCTGGGAGGAAACCTTTTAAGTTATATCTGTGCGAGGCAGGCCACCTGGGTTGCAGAATGGCCCATCTGTTCATGTTGGCAGTATCCGTAGAGGCAGGAGCAGGTACTGCTAAATTGAATGTTCTGCACAGCTCCCATGATCATCCAGAGAAGAAGCACCAAATGGCTCACCCATGCTGTGGCCCATCCATGTGAGAACATTGACGCCATGGAGAAGAGCATGCATGGCAGATGTCCTCAACAGGAAAGAACAAGCAGCATATTTGCTAAGGATGCTTCTGGTCATACTTGACGAGTGAGGGGTTGGGGTAAACAAATAGAGTATTGAGCTGGGAAGGAGCAGGCAGAAAAGCATGTTACTCTGGAACAGTATTAATCTAGTCATTATATTGTAATATGTGAGAAATAAAATATTGCCTGCCATTTCAGTAAACAAAGGATGTCACGGTCATCAGCGATTGCAGCCACAGCCTATGGTGAGCTGGTGAGCCCAGAGAGAACTCAGGAAGGAAAGAATACCTGCCATCTAGTAGTCATCAGACCGCAGCCACTCCCCACGGTGAACCCTGAAGAAGCCCAGGGTGTGAAAACACAGGATACTGGCCCCAGATGGCTGAGGTGCATATCAAAGGAATAATTTCAGTGAGCCCAGAAGCTTGCATCTTCCATATAGAGAAAAGTGCTAAACTCCTTAACTTGGGATATCTGGTTTTCTTTTAATAACAGTAATCTTTTGTTCCTATTTCCTGCTCTTTGTTGCAAAACTCCTTTATATCCTAGCTCCCCCCATCACTTCCTCAGAGCAGTTCTCTCAGGGTCAGCTGAGATGCTGCATCCCTGGCTTGAAGTCCTAAAAATTCCCACCAAATAAAACATAACTCTCAAATTTTAGGTTGTGTATACATATATTTTTAGTTGACATATATACTGATTAACTTAGTTATAATGTTTGTAATGTGTCCCTCACTGCCTCAGTTCAGAGAGAAAGTCTAAATTCCACCTTGATCAGGAGATCAGTGTTTTCCTTTCACGTCCCCGTTTCTCAAGAAAACTTCCAGTCTGCCAAGAGGGTTTACAGGTGTCCAGGACTGGTGGACACAAAGGTGTCCACAGAAAGTCGGGGGAGGGGATCCCACATTGGGGATAGCTTAGGGGCTCTGATTTCCTTCCACTATTTCACTTAACCTCCTGACAAAGGTCCTTCCCACCTTTCCCTCATCAAGGACTCAGATCCCTCAGTTCCCATTTTGGACCTCATCTGCACCTCCTAACTCTTTTCTCAGTTTCAGTATTATCTAGCCTTTGAGAGAGAAAAACTTACTTTGTAACTTTATGTTCATTTCAAGCCTTTGTTTTTAGCCCTTAGGGCAAATATTTCTTTAAGCATTTCTTCCATGCTCTGGGTGGGCTTAAAAAAAAAAATGGCTCAGGAGCAACCACTGGCAGAATACTGTTGAAATAAATTTCTAGGCCCAAGATGGAGCTGTTCCTGCCCAGGTGTCATTTCAGCAAACCAAAACTTTGATAACTTTTGTGTCCCTGTAAACCTAGTCATCCAATCCCCAAATGCCACATCAACTGTGGGCTCTGTACTCACTTCTCTGTTCCTTATGTATTTTCTATTTTTCTCTTTCTTGTTCCTTATCTATAAAAGCATCCAGCCTTCCCCACATTTTGCTGTTCTCTGGACCCTTGGGAACAGAGACTGGCTACTTCGTGAAATGTTAAACTTTGTTTGTATCACCTGAATTGTCTTCTTTAATCATTTTTAACAGCAGAAAGGAAGAAAATACAATGAAGGTACACATATTTATACTTCAAGGAATGATCCTAAATTTTCAAATACATTATGACATGTTTTTCTCAGAATAACATTCCTGGGAGAATACTATTAGCCGTTCCATACAGATAAGTAAACTGAGGCTCGGAAGGGTTTCAATTGACCTGCCCAAGTTTGTTTCAGCTGAAAAATGGGAGAAGTGGCCTATCTCACATGTGAAGCTATAAGATGAGATGAGTGAGAAGGGGAGCAGAATATGCCACCCCGAAATATGCTCTTTGACATTAGGATTATTTTGAGCTGCTATTTTTTGAGAAACAGCAGATGCAAGGGAGGCTCTGAAAAGAGAGTGGTGGTTACTCATTTGTAAGGGAAATTGACATTTATAAAGGAAACCTTCATTTGTAAGGGTGTGTCCCTTGCTGTTTCCAGAAGAGGGGTTGACTCTAAGTCACAAGAAACATATCAATGGAGAAGGCACCCACTTAAATTGCATAACAGAACTTACACTTACCCTGTGATTTTCCTGGTAACCTCTCCATTACTGGCTTCCCCCACCCAACCAACATGTTTTGTCTTCAGTTGAAGATGACATTATTTAAGGTGGTGGCTTGGGTCACCTCAGGGCGTTTGCTCATTTTTCCTGGGTGTCTCTCATGTATCCCATGAGGCATACCTGTTAATTATCTCTTTGTTTTTCTCTTGTCAATCTGTCTCTTATGACAGGGTCTTAGCCAAGATCTCAGCAGGGTAGAGGGGTACATTATTATTCCTCTCGTACAAATGCATATTTTAACTATGAAATATTTCCATTTTCTCTTGATCCATTAGTACTCTAATAAGGTTATAATCCTTTAAAGTAACGTAGTATACCATTGTTTATAAGCTTCCTGAACACAGACACCAGATTCCTTCCGCTGGCCACTGTAATCGCCAGCACTTAGCACACTGTGTGGCACATAAATGTTCAATCAAGTATTTTTTGTTTTTGTTTTTATTGGAATGGGTAAGGGATGAAGATAGAACTATAATTCATGCATTTCCTAATATTTCTTTTCTGGTGTGGACAAAAGCCAGTGTTGCTTCTTAGCCTTAGGATAGAGTTGGACAGATTAATATATTCACTCAAACATGCATATGGATTTCAGTGTTTCCTGAGTAATGTAGTGCATTAGCTACTTGTGGTCTTACTTCTGTAAATAACCCACTGATAAATAATGAGCATCTGTAATGAAGGAATATGTCATTATTTAGCTGTCTGTATGAAAGCAGAACCCACTTTACTTTGCACAGTGTACACAGAAAAGGAATCCAAGGTTTTCTTTTACTCTTTCTATGTTGTCAAAAGGTATATTTCTTATCTTTGTGTCTTTTGTTTGTTTTTATAACAATATTTTTATGAAAACTTTTACTGATGCAGAGTCAGAGGAAGGCTCTATAAAAATGTTGGCTCCTATTATTGTAGAAGGGGCAGTTTTTGTCAGAACAAATTTTCAATGAGCCTGGAAAAAGATTTGTTTTAGAAAAAATTGTCAATCAGGATCTGTCCAGAAAAGAAAGAAAAAAACTATCCCTCAAATCACAGCATCTTACAAGACTCTAACTCTTTTGTTGAGGAGGAATTGCAGTGGGCTCAAAACCCAGTTATCTTTCAAGAACCTTCTCATTAGTTTTATTGTTATATGTATTTGATCTGCCAGGAATACAGTACTTTCCATGTGCATTACTCATTGACCTTCAAAGTGTGTAGTCATTTCAGTGGAGTTCCAGAGGCAGAGATGGAATGTATTATTAAAAGAAAGATGGTAATGTTTATTGACAACATTCTAGGTAGATGTCATTTTATTTATATTACAGAGTATGAACTTTATAGACATAATTATATATCAGGTTCACATATATATTTCTGACATATGTGTATTTTGAGTCAGGTAGAAAATTCATGTACACAACAACTGCACAACTTAAGGGTTGACAATGTATAAGTGTGTATATCTAATTCCATAATGTCTCAATTATATCCATATCATACTTAGACCCTAGCGAAGGAAGATTTGTCAAATTTGTGAGGGATAAAGAGCCATGTATTATTAAGGGCAGGGTAAAAATCTTTGAATTAAAACAAAGGCATCCAACTGTTATCAAATTGGTCAACCAGACCTATGCCAGGGTCCTAGCCCAGGCTGAGATCCCCTGTCTCTGCCAGGGAGGTTCTTTTTCTGATCCAATTCATGCAGCCAATAACAAAACCGATGCGGAGACTGGAACAGCACAAGGTTTATTCAATGGTCAAAGAATGGAAAAGTGGGAACCTAGTTCACAAATCAACTTCTCAACCCAATGAGGATGTAGGCACCAAATCTATAGGAGAGTCAAAGTAAAAGGGAAGGATTTGGAAAGAGTGAGAGGAATATTCATGAGTTATCTGAGAACAGGGGTGTGGTTTGGACTCGGAAATGATGTACTCTCCTTTTCAGTCCTTGTATGGGCTTTTTTGGTTGTTGTTATGGTAACTGTCAACTGTCATAGCACTGGTAGGTGGGTCGTTTAGCTAATGAATTATAATGAGTGTATAATGAGGCTCAAGGTCCACTGGAAGTCAAATCCTCTGTCATCTTGGGTCTAGTAGGTTCTAACCAGTTCTTTTTTTTTTTTTTTTTGTCTTTGCAGCTTCCTCCTGAAACTTAGATAAGGGTAATTGGTTTCTATGTGAGGGAGGGGCAGGGGTATGATTCTGGGGCAACAGCCTTGGTAACACAATCTTTGTCCATTTATGCGGAAACAGACTGCATCTCTATCATAAGTTCCTTGTCTGAGTAACTTTGAAGACAACAGCCTCAATTTCATTCACTCTTCAACTGACTGTGAAGTGTTCCAATGTACGGGATGAAGATTTATGTTAAGAACAGACCCCTGTAAATAGCCATCTCTCCTCAGATAAGGAGGATAAGCATACAGAATCAAAATAATGATACTGGCATACACTCACAGCCAGCCATAAACATATCCTAAACCAATGAAAATGGCAACCTGTCTCTTAATAGACCATGGAGGTAGAATTTAATAATGTGTGTAGTGGATGCTGGGCTGTGTCACCCAGATTCCCCTCTTCAGAATCAAGACTTTTGATACCTGTCAGGAATTTTGAGTATGACTACTCAGATATATGTCCCCCTCTGCAGGAGGGACTTGCCTCAACCAAGGCCACATCCTGTCCCTGTGAATGGGGCAACCAAGGCTGGCAGAGGTGGGACACAAAGGCTTTTCCTGTTGCTTCAATTCTGGTCCTTTCTAAAAGTCACCCCAGCTCCAGAGCACCCATATGATTGGTTGTAGCCCTGTTGCTAATGCTTTTCAGCTCAATTTCTCCCTCTGCAGCCTTTATGCTTCTATAGGTTTTGTTCCTGAAAGTACTCCCCAATAAACCTCAGGCATACATGCCTTAATCTAAGAGTCTACGTCTAGGGAGGTCAACTGATGACAGAGTGATTTCTTTTTAAAACAGTATTTACTGGAATTATTTTCTGTGCTTATATCTAATATACACAGACTGATCCAGAACACACACCACCACCAATTTCTACTCTCCAACCCTACTTTCTCGGGGGAAAATGTTCTGAATTTATTATGTTCTTCATTCTATCTTGCTGGCTCAGCCCAATAGGGGAAAGACAAAAGGTCATATTTATACTTATAAATAATTCTTTCTAGTTTCTGTGTCTGGTCTGGGCCAGATGTAAAAAGAGGCCAATGCTCTGCCAAAAATGGAAATCAACTTTTACTCTTTCTTTGTGGTAATTAGGGTATATAATAGCATATCAACCAGTTTGAAAAAATGCCGACTCCTTGCTTATTTTCTGCCTCAGTAATCCTTATTAAACAGCAATCCTGCTCTACATGAATAATATTTGTTTTATTTGGGGGACCCTATAATTCTTTATCTAAAATTCTTTGTGTACTTGGTCTCATCTACACTTCCTGATAGCTATTTATGAGAATAAGCTTGCTCAAGAGATTATGGGCTACAAAGGAACATTGAGCATCATATTAATATTTCTGTGATGCAAAATAAATACTCCAGGGCCCATTTCTTCAAAGAGTCTCTACCTAGAAGACAGAATCCTAGCAAATATCAGCTTGTGAAATGATTGCCTCAAATTCCTTTCCAAATTGAGCGAGACTGTGCTTATAGAAAGCCTAAGAGGGAAGTGTTGGCTGTTCTCATTGTCATATCATGAACAGGCTTTCAGGATAGATCTGCTAAAACAACAAGGACATATGTACCCATCTCATTTCAGTCTATAAACTATTATATAAGCTAAATATTTATTAATAAAAATACCCAGTGTTAGAAACCAAATATTGAAAAAGAGACACAAATATACTTTTCTTACCAAGTCTCACGGAATTCTCTGTATCTGGGTCTCTAATAATGTAAAAACAAGCAGAATGGCAAACTTACAAAGAATCATTCAGTTATAATTGTCACTCTTTGCAAGCTACATTAGGTCAATTCCAAAGCTCTGTAAGAAGGATGTAGTAACCAAAGGAGAAAATCCAAGTGCAAATGGCACTGGTTTAACAAGAAATGTTTTGTTGTTGCTGTTGTTGTTGGCAGAGATTCTAGAAGCAAAATAGAATCCAGTTTTCCTTAGAAGGACCTTTGGTATGGAAGAACACAACTTCTCTAAAGGCAAAGATTCTGTCAGAGACATACTATGGCTGCAGAAAAAATGAAGAAACAGAACAGAAAGCATCTTTTGTAGAATTCTCTGTCCTTAAGAACCAAAGATCTTATGACCAGTGTGGCCTTACCATGAAGCCCACCAAACACCTCACTGATAGAAATTACAAGAAAATTTGCAACCCCAAGAATAAGCAATTTTAAAATATTATTCAACCACTTTATTCTAAACATTTGGAAATGCCATGCTGCTATTTTTTTCCTTTTTGAAAGAAAAATATTATAAAATATGAACAATACATACTACTCTGAAGAGTATCAGTGAATGCCAAGAAAAGTGCCAAAAGAAATATGGAGTCATAGAATTCTGTATTCCCAGAAGCCTCTTTACCAACAAAAGTAAACAGTGTTGCCTTGCAAGCAGAAGATTTCCATTTTCAAAAAAAACCTCTATGCAAAAACAGATGACTTCCCATATTGTTTATTTCAGAAGCATCAGGGAGTCCCCTTTTGCCCAGACACTGTTTTTTCTTTATTGCTATGATTTCTTAAATTGAAAGAAAAACAGAATTCATTTAAAAATAACTAAAGGGGGAGACGTTCAAGATGGCAGAGGAGTAAAATGTGGAGATCACCTTCCTCCCCACAAACACATCAGAAATACATCTACATGTGGAACAGCTCCTACAGAACACCTACTGAACACTGGCAGAAGACCTCAGACCTCCCAAAAGGCAAGAAACTCCCCATGTACCTGGGTAGGGCAAAAGAAAAAAGAAAAAACAGAGACAAAAGAATAGGGACAGGACCTGCACCTCTGGAAGGGAGCTGTGAAGGAGGAAAAGTTTCCAAAGACTAGCAAGACCCTTCACTGGTGTAGACAGTGGGTGGGCAGGCAGGAAGCTTCAGAGCCATGGAGGAGAGCGCAGCAACAGGGGTGCAGAGGGCAAAGTGGAGAGACTCCCGCACAGAGGATCGGTGCCAACCAGCATGCACCAGCCTGGGAGGCTTGTCTGCTCACCAGCTGGGGTGGCTGTGGGCTGGGAGCTGAGGCTTGGGCTTTGGAGGTCGACCCGAGGGAGAGGACTTGGGTTGGCTGTGTGAACACAGCCTGAAGGGGGCTAGTGCACCACAGCTAGCCAGGAGGGAGTCCAGGAAAAAGTCTGCACCTGCTTAAGAGGAAAGAGACCATTGTTTCGGGGTGTGTGAGGAGCGGGGATTCAGAGCACCGCCTAAAGGAGCTCCAGACGTGGGTGCAAGCCACGGCTATCAGCGCAGACCCCAGAGACGGGCATGAAATGCTAAGGCTGCTGCTGCAGCCACCAAGAAGCCGGTGTGATAGCACAGGTCACTATCTACACCTTCCCTCCTGGGAGCCTCTGCAGCCTGCCACTGCCAGGGTCCCGTGATCCAGGGACAACTTCCCCAGGAGAACACACGGCACGCCTCAGGCTGCTGCAACGTCATGCTCACCTCTAACGCCACAGGCTCACACCGCATTCCATAACCCTCCCTCCCCATGACCTGAGTGAGCCAGAGCCCCAGAATCAGGCGCTCCTTTAACCCTGTCCTGTCTGAGCGGGGAAGAGACTCCCTCAGGTGACCAACATGCAGAGACAGGGCCAAATCCAAAGCTGAACCCCAGGAACTTTCTTTACACCTTTCCTTTTACCATTTGTCCTAGGGTTCTGTCTGTTCATTTTTTCTTTTTTTTCTTAGTATAGTTTTAGCTCCTGCTATCATTGGTAGATTTGATTTTTGGTTTGGTTGCTTGCTTCTTTTTATTTTTTTATTACTTTTAATTTTTTAAGTTTTAATATTTTTTAATTTTTTAATTTTAATAGCTATACTTTATTTTCTTTCATTTTATTATTTTTTTCTCACTTTTCTTCTGAGCCATGTGGCTGACAGGGTCTTGACACCACAGGCACATGTCAGGCCTGGGCATCTGTGGTGGGAAAGCCAAATTCAGGACATTGGTCCACCAGAGACCTCCCAGCTCCACATAATATCAAATGGCAAAAGGTCTCCCAGAGATCTCCATCTCAATCCTAAGACCCAGATCCAATCAATGACCAGCAAGCTACACTGATGGACACCCTATACCAAACAACTAGCAAGACAGGAACACAACGTCACCCATTAGGAGAGAGGTTGCCTAGAATCATAATAAGGTCACAGACACCCCAAAACACACCACCAGACGTGGACCTGCCCACCAGAAACACAAGATCAAGACTCATCTACCAGAGCACAGGCATTACTCCTCTCCACAAGGAAGACTAGGGAACCCACTGAACCAATCTTAAGCCAGTGAGGGCAGACAACAAAAAATGGGAACTACAAACCTGAAGCCTATGAAAATGAGACCCCAAACACAGTATGTTAAGCAAAATGAGAAGACAGAGAAACACACACCAGATGAAGGAGCAAGGTAAAAACCCATCAGAACAAACAAATGAAGAGGAAATAGGCAGTCTACCTGAAAAAGAATTCAGAGTAATGATAGTAAAGATGATTCAAAATCTTGGAAATAGAATGGAGAAAATACAAGAAACATTTAACAAAGACCTAGAGAACTAAAGCACAAATAAACAATGATGAACAACACAATAAATGAAATTAAAAATTCTCTAGAAGGAATCAATAGCAGAATAACTGAGGCAGAAGAACAGATAAGTGACCTGGAAGATAAAATAGTGGAAATAACTACTGAAGAGTAGAATAAAGAAAAAAGAATGAAAAGAACTGAGGACAGTCTCAGAGACTTCTGGGACAACAGTAAATGCACCAACATTCGAATTATAGGGGTCCCAGAAGAAGAAGAGAAAGAGAAAGGGACTGAGAAAATATTTGAAGAGATTATAGTTGAAAACTTCCCTAATATGTGAAAGGAAATAGTCAATCAACTCCAGGAAGCACAGAGAGTCCCATACAGGATAAATCCAAGGAGAAACATGCCAAGAACATAATAATCAAGCTAACAAAAATAAAATACAGAGGAAAAATATTAAAAGCACCAAGGGAAAAACAACAAATAACACACAAGGGAATCCCCATGAGGTTAACAGCTTATCTTTCAGCAGAAACATTGCAAACCAGAAGGGAGTGGCAGGACATATTTAAAGTGATGAAAGGGAAAAACCTACAATGAAGATTACTCTGCCCAGCAAGGCTCTCATGCAGATTCGATGGAGAAATTAAAACCTTTACAAACAAGCAAAGTTAAGAGAATTCAGCATCAACAAGTGAGCTTTACAACAAATGCTAAAGGAACTTCTCTAGGCAGGAAACACAAGAGAAGGAAAAGACCTACAATAACTAACCCAAAACATAAAGAAAATGTAATAGGAACATACATATTGATAACTACCTTAAATGTAAATGGATTAAATGCTCCAACCAAAACATAGACTGGCTGAATGGACACAAAAACAAGACCTGTATATATGCTGTCTACAAGAGACCAAGAGCAAACCTAGGGACACATACAGACTGAAAGTAAAGGGATGGAAAAAGATATTCCATGCAAATGAAAATCAAAATAAAGTTGGAGTAGCAATTCTCATACCAGATGAAACAGACTTTAAATAAAGACTATTGCAAGAGACAAAGAAGGACACTACATAATGATCAAGGGATCAATCCAAGAAGAAGATATAACAATTGAAAATGTTTATGCACCCAACATAGGAGCACCCCAATACTTAATTCAAATGCTAACAGCCATAAAAGGGGAAATCTACAGTAACAGAGACATAGTAGTGGACTTTAACACCCCACTTTCACCAATGGACTGATCATCGAAAATGAAAATAAATAAGGAAACACAAGCTTTAAATGACACATTGAACAAGATGGACTTAATTGATACTTATAGGACATTCCATCCAGAAACAACAGAATACACTTTCTTCCCAGGTGTTGATGTAACATTCTCCAGGATACATCATATGTTGGGTGAAAGATCAAGCCTTGCTAAATTTAAGAATATTGAAATCATATCAAGTATCCTTTCTGACTGAAACGTTATGGGGCTAGATATCAATTACAGGAAATAAATCTGTAAAAAATACGAACCATGGAGGCCAAACAACACACTATGAAAAAACCAAGAAATCACTGAACAAATTAAAGAAGGATTAAAAAAATAATTAGAAACAAATGAAATGAAAATGTGATGGCCCAAAACCTATGGGATGCAGCAAAAGCAGTTCTAAGAGGCAAGTTTATAGCAATCCAATCCTACCTCAAGAAACAAGAAACATCTCAAATAAACAACAATTAGGCAATTAGTGACAGAAAAACAAAAAGAACCAAAGTTAGCAGAAGGAAAGAAATCATAAGATCAGATCAGAAATGAATGCAAAAGAAATGAAGGAAATGATAGCAAAGATCAATAAAACTAAAAGCTGGTTCTTTGAGAACATAAAAAAAAAAACTGATAAACCATTAGCCAGACTCATCAAGAAAAAAAGGGAGAAGACTCAAATCAATAGAATTCGAAATTTAAAAGAAGTAACAACTGACACTGCAGAAATACAAAGGATCTTAAGATCCCTTGTAGTAATGAGAGATTACTACAAGCAACTGTATGCCAGTAAAATGGACAACCTGGAAGAAATGGACAAATTATTAGTAAAGTACAACCTTCCGAGACTGAACCAGGAAGAATTAGAAAACATAAACAGACCTGATTTTGAGAACATGAGTAAAAATCTTCCAACAAACAAAATCCCAAGTCTAGATGGCTTTATTGGCAAATTTTATCAAACATTTAGAGAAGAGCTTACCCCTATACTTCAAACTCTTCCAAAATAGAGCAGGTGGAGGAGCTCTCCCAAACTCATTCTACAAGGCCACCATCATCCTGATAGCAAAACAAGACAAAATGTCACAAAAAAGGAAAACAGCAGGCCAATATCACTGATGTACATAGATGCAAAATCCTCAACAAAATACAAGCAAGCAGAATCCAACAGCACATTAAAAGGATCATACACCATGAGGATTCTTTAGTATATGCATATCAATCAATGTGATAAACCACATTAAAGAATTGAAGGACAGAAACCATATGATCATCTCAGTAGATGCAGAAAAAGCTTTGACAAAATTCAACACCCACTTATGATAAAAACCCTCCAGAAAGTAGGCATAGAGGGAACTTACCTCAATATAATAAGGGCCGTATATGACACACCTACAGCCAACTTCATTCTCAATGGTGAAAAACTGAAACCTTTTCCTCTAAGATGAGGAACAAGAAGAGGTTGCCCACTCTCACAACTATTATTCAACATAATTCAAGTTTAGGAATAGCAATCAGAGAAGAAAAAGAAACAAAAGGAATCCAAATCAGAAAATAAGTAAAACTGTCACTGTTTGCAGTTGACACAATACTATACATGGAGAACTCTAAAGATGCTACCAGAAAACTACTAGAGCTAATCAATGAATTTGGTAAAGTTGCAGGATACAAAATTAATGCACAGAAATCTCTTGCTTCCTATACAGTAATGATGAAAACACTGAAAAAGAAATTAGGGAAACATTCCCATTTACCATTGCAACAAAAAGAATAAAATACTGAGGAATAAACCTACCCAAAGAGACCAAAGACCTGTATGCAGAAAACTATAAGACACTGATGAAAGAAATTAAAGATGATACAAACAGATGGAGAGATATACCATGTTCTTAGATTGAAGAATCAATATTGTGGAAATGACTATACTACCCAAAGCAAGCTACAGATTCAATTCAATCCTTATCAAACTACCAATGGCACTTTTCACAGAACAAGTGCAAAAAATTTCACCATTTGTATGGAAACACAAAAGACTCCGAATAGCAAAAGCAATCTTGAGAAAGAAAAACAGAGCTGGAGGGATCAGGCTCTGTGAGTTCAGACTATAGTACAAAGCTACAGTAATCAAGAAAGTATGGTACTGGCACAAAAACAGAAATATAGACCATTGGAATAGGATAGAAAGCACAGAGATAAACCCGCACACCAATGGTCACCTTATTTTTGATAAAGGAAGCAAGAATATACAATGGAGAAAAGACAGCATGTTTAATAAATGGTGCTGGGAAAACTGGACAGCTATATGGAAAAGAATGAAATTAGAACACTCCCTAACACCACACACAGAAATAAACTGAAAATGAATTAAAGACCTAAATGTAAGACCAGACACTATAAAACTCTTAGAGGAGAACCGGCAGAACACTCTATAACATAAATCACAACAAGATCCTTTTTGATCCACCTCCTAGAGAAATGGAAATAAAAACAAAATGGAGCCTAATGAAACTTAAAAGCTTTTGCACAGCAAAGGAAACCATAAATAAGACAAAAAGACAATGCTCAGAATGGGAGAAAATATTTGCAAATGAAGCAACTGACAAAGGACTGATCTCCAAAATTTACAAGCAGTTCATGCAGCTCAATATAAAAAAAGCTAACAAACCAATCCAAAAATGGGCAGAAGACCTAAATAGACATTTCTCCAAAGAAGATATAAAGATTGCCAACAAAGACATGAAAGGGTGCTCAACATCACTAATCATTAGGGAAATGCAAATCAAAACTACAATGAAGTATCACCTCACACCGGTCAGAATGGTCATCATCAAAAATCTACAAACAAATGTTGGAGAGGATGTGGAGAAAAGGGAAGCTTCTTGCACTCTTGGTGGTAATGTAAATTGATACAGCCACTATGGAGAACAGTATGGAGGTTCCTTCTGAAAATAAAATTAGAGCTACCATACGACCCAACAATCCCACTACTTGGCAGATACCCTGAGAAAATCATAATTCAAAAAGAGTCATGTAGGGGCTACCCTGGTGGCACAGTGGTTGAGAGTCCGCCTGCCTATGCAGGGGACACGGGTTTGTGCCCTGGTCCAGGAAGATCCCACATGTCGCAGAGTGGCGGGGCCCATGAGCCATGGCTGCTGAGCCTGCACATCCAGAGCCTGTGTTCCGCAATGGGAGAGACCACAACAGTGAGAGGTGAGAGGCCCGTGTACAGAAAAATAAAAAATGAGTCATGTGCCACAGTGTTCATTGGACCACTATATACAATAGCCAGGAAATGGAAGCAACCTAAGTGTCCATCAACAGATGAATGGATAAAGAAGATGTGGCACATATATATAACGGAATATTCCTCAGCCATAAAAAGAAATGAAATTGAGTTATTTGTGAGGTGGATGGCCCTGAGTCTTTCATAGAGAGTGGAGTAAGTCAGAAAGAGGAAAACAAATACCGTATGCTAACATATATATGGAATCTAAAAAAAAAAAAAAAAGTTCTGAAAAACCTAGGGGCAGGACAAGAATAAAGATGCAGACTTCGAGAATGGACTTGAGGACACGGTGTGGGGGAAGGGTAAGCTGGAACAAAGTGAGAGTGTCATGGACATATATACACTACCAAATGTTAAACAGATAGCTAGTGTGAAGCAGCCACATTGCACAGGGAGATCAGCTCGGTGCTTTGTGACCACCTATAGGGGTGGGATACGGAGGGTGGGAGGGAGACACAATAGGGAGGAGATATGCAGATATATGTATATGTGTAGCTGATTCACTTTGTTATAAAGCAGAAACTAACACACCATTGTAAACAAATTATACTCCAATAAAGATGTTAAAAAAAGTAACAAAAATTAAAAATAACTAAAGATTAATAGGGAAACTACCTTTTGAACTCTTGCTGTGTACTAGAATTTGACTTGGAACTCTCTCATAGAATTATGTCATTTAATTCCTTAAGATTTACAAATATTAGGTAATGTGCTCATTGTTTCTACCATACCCACTATCTCATTTCTTTATTCATTCAGTAATTCAACAAATGTCTATTGAACACCACCTCTGAGCTTGGGACCATGTATGCTCTGAGAACACAGAAGTAGGAAAAAATTATGGCAACCAGAGTTACCAGAAGGCAAAATGATCATTGATTCAGTCAATAATGCTAGGTTCCTCTGGAATTTGATTTGAACACTATGCTGAGAATAACTAATGGGTAGAGAGAATAAAATTTAGCAAAGAAAGTTGTGATAATGCTTTTTGACAGTGATATCATGAGATGAAGTCTTTGAGGGTTACAAAGAGACAGTGTTATTTCCAGTTGGATTCTCAATCTCACTCACCTAATAATCTTACAGTAATGACCCCATTTTATAAGATGACCTGATAAATGTCTCTGTTAATAACTTAAAATCAGAATTAACAAAATGCACTGGAGTTGGAATTTGCCATTCCCACCTTAGATGAAATACATGACATTAAAAGAAGAAAAAGGGATTTGCCTGAGATTATAGAACTGGGGATGTTGCAAAACGGAAATTTTAAACCAAATCAATACAAAGTACACTATATATAAAACGTCTCTTTATTTTTCAAAGCATCTTTATTGGAGTGTAATTGCTTTACAATGGTGTGTTAGTTTCTGCTGTATAACGAAGTGAATCAGCTATACATATACATACATTCCCGTATCTCCTCCCTCCTGCATCTCCCTCACACCCTCCCTATCCCACCTCTCTAGGTAGACACAAAGCACTGAGCTGATCTCCCTGTGCTATGTAGTTGCTTCCCACTAGCTATTTTACATTTGGTAGTGTGTATATATACGTTACACTCTCTCACTTCGTCCCAGCTTACCCTTCCCCCTCCCCATGTCCTCAGGTCCATTCTCTACGTCAGAGTCTTTATTCCAGTCCTACCCCTAGGTTCTTCAGAACCTTTTTTTAATTTTTACTTTCAGATTCCATATATATGTCTTAGCATATGGTATTTGTTTTTCTCTAGTTGTGGCAGGGGGGGCTCTAGAGCACAGGCTTGGTAGTTGTGGCGCATGGGCTTTGTTGTTCTGAGGCATATGGGATCTTCCTGGACTAGGGCTCAAAACCGTGTTCCCTGCATTGGCAGGCAGATTCTTAATTGCTGTGCCACCAGGGAAGTGCTGTTTGTAGATATTTTAATGATGGCCATTCTGACAGGTATGAGATGATACCACATTGTAGTTTTTATTTGCATTTCTCTAATGATTAGTGATATTGAGCATCCTTTCATATCTTTGTTGGCAATATTTATATCTTCTTTGGAGAAATGTCTATTTAGGTCTTCTTCCCATTTTTGGATTGGGTTGTTAGCTTTTGTGATATTAAGCTGCATGAGCTGCTTGTACATTTTGCAGATTAATCTTTTGTCATTTGCTCCATTTGCAAATATTTTCTCCCATTCTGAGGGTTGCCTTCTGTCTTGTTTATGGTTTCCTTTGCTGTGCAAAAGCTTTTAAGTTTCATTAGGTCCCATTTGTTTATTTTTGTTTTTATTTCCATTTCTCTAGGAGGTGGGTCAAAAAGGATCTTGTTGTGATTTATGTTATAGAGTGTTCTGCCGGTTCTCCTCTAAGAGTTTTATAGTGTCTGGTCTTACATTTAGGTCTTTAATTCATTTTCAGTTTATTTCTGTGTGTGGTGTTAGGGAGTGTTCTAATTTTATTCTGTTACTTATAGCTGTCCAGTTTTCCCAGCACCAATTATTGAACATGCTGTCATTTCTCCATTGTATATTCTTGCCTCCTGTATCAAAGAGAAGGTGACCATATATGTGTTGGTTTATCTCTGTGCTTTCTATCTTGTTCCAATGGTCTATATTTCTGTTTTTGAGCCAGTACCATGCTGTCTTGATTACTGTAGCTTTGTACTATAGTCTGAAGTCACAGAGCCTGATTCCTCCAGCTCCATTTTTCTTTCTCAAGTTTGCTTTGGCTATTCAGAGTCTTTTGTGTTTCCATAAAACTGGTTAAATTGTTTGTTCTAGTTCTGTGAAAAATGCTATTGGTAGTTTGTTAGGGATTGCATCGAATCTGTAGATTCCTTTGGGTAGTATCGTCATTTTCACAGTGTTGATTCTTCCAGTCCAAGGACATGGTATATCTCTCCATCTGTTTGTACCCTCTTTAATTTCTTTCATCAGTATCTTATAGTTTTCTGCATACAGGCCTTTTGTCTCCTTATGTAGGTTTATTCCTAGGTATTTTTTTTCTCTTTGTTTCACTAGTAAATGGGAGTGTTTCCTTAATTTCTCTTTCAGATTTTTCATCATTAGTGTATAGGAATGCCAATTAATTTCTGTGCATTAATTTTATATCCTGCTACTTTGTCAAATTCATTGATTAGCTCTAGTCATTTTCTGGTAGCACCTTTAGGATTCTCTTTGTATAGTATCATGTCATCTGCAAACAGTGACAGTTTTGCTTCTTTCCATTTTGTATTCCTTTTATTTCTTTTTCTTCTTTGATTGTTGTGGCTAAAACTTCCAAAACTATGTTGAATAAGAGTGGTGAGAGTGGGCAACCTTGTCTTTTTCCTGATCTTAGTGGCAGTGGTTTCAGTTTTTCACCATTGAGAATGATGTTGGCTATGGGTTTGTCATATATGGCCTTTATTATTTTGAGGTAAGTTCCCTCTATGCCTACCCTCTGGAGGGTTTTTATCATTAATGGGTGTTGAATTTTGACAAAAGATTTTTCTGCATCTGTTGAGATGATCATATGGTTTTTATCCTTCAATTTTTTAATATGGTGTGTCACATTGATTGATTTGCCTATACTGAAGAATCCTTGCATTCCTGGTATAAACCCCACTTGATCATGATATATGATCCTTTCAATGTGCTGTTGGATTCTGTTTGCTAGTATTTTGTTCAGGATTTTTGCATCTATGTTCATCAGTGTTATTGGCCTGTAGTTTTCTTTCTTGGTGACCTCTTTGGTTTTAGTATCAGGGTGATGTGTGGCCTCCTAGAATGTATTTGGGAGTGTTCTTCCCTCTGCTATATTTTGGAAGATTTTGAGAAGGATAGGGGTTAGCTCTTCTCTAATTGGTTGATAGAATTCTCCTGTGAAGCCATCTGGTCCTGGGCTTTTGTTTGTTGGAAGAATTTTTATCACAGTTTCAATTTCAGTGCTTGTGATTGGTCTGTTCATATTTTCTATTTCTTCCTGGTTCAGTCTTGGAAGGTTGTGCTTTTCTAAGAATTTGTTCATTTCTTCCATGTTGTCCATTTTATTTGCATAGAGTTGTTTGTCATAATCTCTCATTACTACAAGGGATCTTAAGATCCTTTGTATTTCTGCAGTGTCAGTTGTTACTTCTCTTTTTTCATTTCCAATTCTGTTGATTTGAGTCTTCTCCCTTTTCTTCTTGATGAGTCTTGCTAATGGTTTATCAATTTTGTTTGTGTTCTCAAAGAACCAGCTTTTAGTTTTATTGATCTTTGCTATCTATTTCTTCATTTCTTTTTCATTTATTTCTGATCTGATCTTATGATTTCTTTCCTTCTGGTAACTTTGGGGTTTTTTTTTTTTTTTTGGTTCTTCTTTCTCTAATTGCTTTAGCTGTAAGGTTAGGTTGTTTATTTAAGATTTTCCTTGTTTCTTGAGGTAGGATTGTATTGGTATAAACTTCTCTCTTAGAACTGTTTTTGCTGCATCCCATAGGTTTTGGGTCATTATGTTTTCTTTGTCATTTGTTTCTAGGTATTTTTTTATTTCCCCTTTGATTTCTTCAGTGATCTCTTTGTTATTTATTAGTGTATTGTTTATCATCCATATGTTGTATGTTTTACAGGTTTTTTCCTGTAATTGATATCTAGTCTCATAGTGTTGTTGTTGGAAAAGATACTTGATATGATTTTAATTTTCTTAAATTTACCAAGGCTTAATTTGTGACCCAAGGTATGTTCTATCATGGGGAATGTTCCATGAGCACTTGAGAATAAAATGTAATCTGCTGTTTTTGAATGGAATGCCCTATAAATATCAATTAAGTCCATCTTGTTTAATGTATCATTTAAAGCTTTTGTTTCCTTATTTATTTTCATTTTGGATGATCTGTCCATTGGTGAAAGTAGGGTGGTAGAGTTCCCTTCTATTGTGTTACTGTCAATTTCCCCTTTCATGGCTGTCAGCATTTGTCTTATGTATTGTGGTGCTCCTATATTGGGTGCATAATTATTTACAGTTGTTATATCTTCTTCTTTGATTGATCCCTTGTTCATTATGTAGTGTCCTTCTTTGTCTCTTGTAATAGTCTTTATTTTAAAGTCTATTTTGTTTATGACGTGTCTTTAAAGGTGAAAAGAATCAAGCAAGCTTATAGTAAAGAAGATGACTCACAAGCTACCAATACATAAAAGGCTGACATCCTAGATTTCGGTATACTGAATTTAGTAGTGGAAATTGAATATGAATAAAAATCATTGTCCATGTACAATAATATTCTGCAGTTCGCAAATTTGCTTCTTACTGTACTACAAACCGTGATATCATTTAATCACCATCTGTTGTTCAATCACCTTACTAAATCCTCCCCACATTCAAAGGAAGGAAAATTCGACTCCATCTTTTAATGTGCACATAAGGAGGAAAGGGATTGGTAGTGATCAGCTTTGGAGAATATCTACCAAGACATCTTTCCTTTGTATGGAATTAGATCAGGTGAAGTTTTTCTTGGCAGTTCTATTGCCTGACTTTCCTCCCTTTAATCTCCTCTTATTGGCGTAAGGGGGATTATTTAGGGTGGGAAATAATAGATCAAGTTTGATTTTCTTCCCGCCATGTCAATTCTGGTCCTAATCAATAACAAAATTTAATAAAATGAGCCTAACCTTTCTCACTGAACCTCATAGAATCTCTTGAACTCTGCCCTCTACAGAGCTCAAGTAAATAGCCTTTAAAATCCATTCCAATGATGTGTTGTGTAGATAATTACATAAATTTTCCTGTTTAAAAAAAAATCAAATAGTATCAGAGGTGCCTTCTCCTTTTTGGGATAGTTATCTCATCATTTAAGGAATTCACCCTGTAGTAAATTGTTTTATTTATTTATTATTATTTTTTTTTTTTGGCCACACTGGACGGCACATGGGATTTTAGTTCCCTTGATAGGGATCAAACCCATGCTTCCTGCATTGGAAGCACAGAGTCTTAACCACTGGACCACCAGGGAAATCCCAGAAAACCGTGTTTTAAATGAATTAAGAAATTTCTACTATTATTTTCTCAGAATTCCTATTTAGTACATAGCTGCCTGAGTTTTTGTTGCCTTCAACAGTGCCTGTAACGTAGTTACTACTCAATAAATTTTTGTTGAATCTTGAGTGCTTGAAAGAATGCATTATACATTGGTGCTGTCTGAAATAGCAGGGAAACGTGTTCCTCAGATCCTAGGAAGGACAAATATATTCTCCTGTATTCTATTTGCATAGATGCAAACATAGAATAATAATTTATGTGACATTCCAATAGCATAGTGCAGCTAGATTCATAATTTCTGGTCTTTATTGTATGGAGCTGCATGTCATACTCATAACCCAGACCCCAGGGGCCATTTCCCCATTGTATTCCAGAGGTTCAAAAGAACTCTGGATGCTTTGAGTCAGATAATGAACTTACAAACTCAGTAGATAGTGGCGAACCAGGTCTCTCATACAAATCCTCCAAAGATCTTTCTAAGACATAATTTCCATTTTGATCCTGTTTCTGGGCAGAAGAACCTGCCGTGCTCCCTGGAGACTACAGACCAATGCATGCATCTGCATCTGAAGGAAGCAGACTGAAAGGCAATGTCGTTTGAGTTGGTCAGGTGCCCCAGCATCTGTGCTTCCAAGGTGATTGTGAATGTTCCAGGTAATGAGCAGCTTGGTGGTTCTGGCTCAGGTCCCTGTGGCCTGGAGGGTGATATGTTCCAATACTTTTTGAAATAGTGCTGCTAAAATCCTGACAATTCTTCTCCTAATCACTGATTAAGAAACTGCAGTTGATTCAAACTTGATATTCCAATTTCACAAGTCTCTCTATTAGCCTGGGAACAGATGTACTGCTACAAATTGCCAGAATCTGAGTGGTTTGGCTTTGCTTCAAACTGTGCTTCAAACATACATACCAATTTTGTTCGAGAAAAGCTTTGTACACAAAAAATTAGATAAATTCCGTAGGTTATCGATCTTTTCTACCTTCTCTGGATAAGAAAACACTTGCAACAAAAAATATTCATGTGCTTTTTTGTCTTTGTATTTCCTTATATGTGACCTTTTTCCTTGTCATGCTGAGGTATGTCCCTACTTCAAGGCCAAGCGTGGGGGATGTACCAAGAGAGAAAGAAAGACAGCAGTTACAACATGACTATGAACAGTTAAGGTTTGGCACCTGCCATCTCAATTGAATTTTAAAGTCTACAGCAAGACAATAGTGAAAACTAGGAATTGTCTTTAAAAAAGGGTTTGTGTTGATTTTTTTTATCATCTTTCTTCCACTTGAAATATCGAGAGGTAATCTTTGTCAGTGTAGTCATAGAATGTTACGAAATGGAATTCTTTCCTAAATAGGAAGAAAAAAGAAGTGAAGCTATTTCTAGTCCTGACAGGTTGAGAAGAGGGAAAGCTAAAGAAGGAGAGCTAAAGAAGGGAGAGAAAGAGAAATATGCTGGATTTTGCCTGACAAGGTCAAAGTCAAGTCTTAAAGAAGAAAGCACATGATATGAGGTGGGTGGAAAGGAATCTTCAGAGAAGACAGACATCTACATCATTTCTCATTTGGAGGCAAGGAAGAGACTTCTGGGAAGCGTTTCCCTATAACTTCATAAGATAATCCAAAAGAGTAAACAAAGAGGGAGTGATAGCATAGTCAGATTGAAGGGGAAATTATTCAGCACTCAAGAGCTGCCATTGGTCATTAGCTCCAAAGTGATGGAAATAACCATAAGGTCTTGCATGCTTCATAAGAGTGAGAGAATGTAGTCAACAGCTTCTAAGATGTGCCCAGTGATCCCCACCTCCTGGTATTCAAAGCTGTGTGGAACCTCCTTGTTTCAATAACTTGCTTCTAACCAACATAATGGAGTAACCTGAAGGGGATGTCAATTCTGTGATTGCCCAGGTGTCATAAAAATGCCACAGACTGAGTGCTTTAAATAACAGAAAATTATCTTATCACACTTCTGGAGATTGGAAATGTAAGATCAAGGTGCCATCAGGGTTGGTTTCTGGTGAGACTTCTCTCCTTGTGTTGCTGGTTTCCTTCTCACTGGGCTCACATGGCCTTTCCTCTGTGCTTATGTGAAGAGAAAGAGAGAGAGATCTGGCATCTCTTCCTCATCTTATAAGGACACCAGTCCTATTGGATTAGAGCCCCACCCTGATGGCCTCACTTAACTTTAATCACCTCCTTAAAAGTCCCATCTCCAAATGCACATTAAGGGTTAGAACTTTAATATATGAGTCAGTAGAGGGAAACAGCCAGTGAGGATGTGAGATCATCAGTGCAACAGCTAATGAAGCTCTGAATGCCACCAACAACCAATGAGGGAGCTTGGAATCAGATCCTTCCCCAGTTGAGCCTTCAGGTGAGACTGCAGACCCTGGGTTAACACCTTGACTGCAGGGTTGAGAGAGACTGTGAAACAAAGGATGCATATAAACCATGTCAAGATTCTTGACCTGCAGATACTACAAGATGATAAATAAATTGTTTTAAACCACTCAGTTTTGGCATTAGACAATGATAGTTGCAATAGATAGTTAATACAGAGCAGTAGGAGTCCTGAAAGGCAGTAAGTCATCCATGGAGGCCAGGAATCAGGCAAACACATTGTGCAGGAATAAAGAGTGTGGTTTTGACTGAAGCAAACCTGCTGCTTCCCCTCAGTATGCTATGGAAGCAGAGAAGCTTAAGCGTGGTTGAGAAGGTAGGTTCCAAAGTCAGACAAACCTGAATTCAAATCCCTCTGACACTTACTAACAGTCCATCCCTGGGCAAATCACTTTACAATAAAAGTGAATGCAAAGTGGTGAATGAGAAGCAAAGTGGCTTAATATCTAAAATGGATGTAAAAAATGTTCTGAGAAATAAATGATATAATGAGAGTATAATGCTTGGCACATAAAAATTGTTTGGTTGACATCAGTTATTATTGTTAGTATGTAGGTAGGAAGAGGGGGTAGGACTGGGGTTTAAAACACATACTGAGCTCTTAAAATTTACCATGCTGTGTGTATTATATGTTATACAAACTATATATGCTCTTGCATCCTCTGTATGATGAGCCATACATATGCTCTTGCATTCTCTGCACCATTCTCATAAATGGTTACTATCAGCCTCATTTTTGGAACAGGAATATCGGGGATTGTAAATAGCTTGACTAGAGTCATAAGGTCCCATGGGAATTTGAATCTAGGATCACGGGTGTCAAGAACATTGGCCCTTTTTGTTACACCTTGTCTCCAAAGTGATGATAAAACTCTGACAAAAATCTGTGGCGGTTCTTCAGTGTAGTGCAGAGGTGTGTGCCAGCCTCTTGCAAAACAGAAAATTTAATGACAATAAAATACTTATTGGTTCAGACTGTCTTGAATTTGGATTGAATCCCTTTTTCTATCATTTCTGCTAATGTCACGGCCATGTCAGAAAGAGATTATCATTGACTAATTTAAAATGACTTTACTTGATTTATTTGATTTACTTCACAAAAGAGAAAAGCAGGTTTATATTTCCCATCGCTTTTGAATAAAATAGGGTCATCACCCTTTGCAGTGCATTGATTTGATTTTTGGTCACATCTTTCTCACACAATCCATTAGTTACAGCTAGATTATTATAGTTTCCTGAAATTGATCAAGTTTACATTGGGAAGGATGCTTTTACAGAGAGAAATAAGAAACATGAAAACCTTTTACTTTCATAGTAATAAGATAGAGGTGGCTACTTAAATTGGCATATTAACCTTCTATTTCCATGCAATCTTATGGAACAAACTACCCTGCTGTGTGCATATGTTTCTTGTGACTTCTCAATATGCTCTAAATGTTGCTTCTGGAAAATACGATGCTGAGGTTCTATAAGAACATCAATGAACTGTCAGGCCCATCCCACAAAGAATAAGAGGAAGACAAGAAAATGAGACCAGGGAGAAAAACACTGGATAAATAATGTCAGTCAAAAGTGTTGAATAAGAAGAAGCTGGGAGCAAACAAGGGAAATGACAAACTATCCTAGTAAAGATACTTTCAGATGCTGTGTTTCTATTAAATGCAGGAAATTGCCTGCTAAAATGACTACCAAAAAAAAGGAGATGAAAGAAATTTGAGGATTTGAGGTATGCTTTATCTCTCCCAGTCATTTGTTATACACTCCAAAATCCAGTAAATATATTCAAGGACATATTGACCCTGAATTTGACCTTTGGATCCCTTGGGGAAAATGATATTTGACATATAAAATGATCAATTATGGTGAATGCCAAGCAAAGTGGCTTCAGCAATTCTCTGGTGCTCTGCTGGTTTCCCTCAATCACTACAGGCTGTTTTACAGTTGTGGTGGTGGGATTTTTAAACTCTGCCTCTTTTCTCTTTTCTTGTTCTTTATTGAGTTTAATTACAGTTATTGTTCATGGGCTGTTGAGCTTAAAAATCACTTGCTGTCTTGTATATTTACCCTGTACTTGATTCATTCCCAGCTGTTCATCAGTGCCATGTTATTCAGACTGGGGAGTGAAATTGCTTACCTTCACAGAGCAAAGAAGGCAGTTTCATTTACGGAAGGTTGATAAAGGGAGAATAATAAAATGATTACAATGACAATTCTTTCGTTCAATTTATTTAAATTTTCTTTTATGTACTAATATGGGGGTATACTTTTTGACACCCTGTTCACTACTGTCACTAATTCCTGGAGACAGCTGAAACAATGAAGCTGCTTTTTTTCTAGAAACAGTGGGTCAACATCTTTTGGCCCCACATGAAGACATACTGGCATCTCTGCCTCAGCACTGATATCTATGGACTGTTTTTACCCTATGGACATAACTGGAATAATATCAAATAAGCTTTCTCAGCATGAAAACTTTGCTGGAGCGCTGGACGTTTCCACATTTTAACTCTCTACTTTGTGTGAAGGCATTGTCTTGATTTCTTTTAATATGCAAGGTGTTACCTGGGAGAAGCCACATGGTAGCTGTCACTAGCATATGGAGTTTGTTTATGAAATGACAAAGCTGCAAGTCATTCCATGGAGTATACTTCCTCTGTTCAGGATGAAGCAATTGTTCTCAAGCATTGAGCACTAGCCAGTGAGGTCAGCCCCTCACTGGGGCTTCATCACTGAAGTCCTCCAGAGCACTCTTCATAAGGCTTGGCAAGCCAACTTCCTCTCTTTACAATTAAGGTCACCTGCTAATCCATCCCTAAAATATATAATTTGAAGGTTATTGAAAAACCATACCTAAAATTATTTTTTAAAATATTTCAGAGTCACAATATAGAAGATCACCTACTCTAACTTTCCTTTATTTTAAGATGAAAAAGTATGACACTTAGAGGTTTTAAATGAATTGGTGGCACAGTCAATGTTTCATGGATTATTAAAAAGTCCAAGAAAGAGAAAATCTATAGAAGCAAGCAACTACTATTCTGGCATTTACCTCGAAGGCATGTGCCCATCCGAGGTGGCTTACACACTGGGACTGAAAGGACTTTTGCAGAAAAAAGTCAAAATCTGAGGTCCTGGATAACATGGAAGTTTGAATCAAATATACCCACACAAAGACATAAAACCAGGACTCCTAAAAAGTGATACCTTCCATATCCTTAGGGTCAAGTGGACTGTTTGAAGAGGAAGAAGGAAGTGAGACTACCTACCTACTTTATCTCTTGGTCAAGAAAAACAAAATCTCCCCTGAAAATCTTTAGCTGTCTGCTGGTAAGAGGCCAGTGTCCATACTACTTGGATGCCTCAAAGTACCCAAAGAAGAACATTAATTTAAATGAAGTGATCCTCAGTAGTAGTGCCTCTAGGAACCTGGCAGTGTTACCAAGTCCAAGCTCGCTCTGCTTGCCGCACAACAGGCCAATAAATCAGAGACGTGTTGAGGCAAGGAATACAACTTTATTTGGAAAGCTGGCAGACCAAGAAGATGGCAGACTAGTGACACCGAAAAACCGTCTTATCGGGGTTTGGATGCCAGTTTCTTTTATAGTACAGAGAGGGGGTGGAGATGAGGAAGTAAAATAAAAAGGCCATAAATTATGCAAATATCTCCTGGAATGGCCAGCCTCGGGGAGTGGATGTGTTAATTTCTTCTTTCTTGCAGCCATCCACAGGTGGACAGGGTCCGGATGTTTCCCGGGACAAAGGCACTTTGGTTTAACATTCAGGCAGAGGGGAAGGGCTCCCTGAGGCAAGCCATTATGTATAGACAGTATCCTTTTAGTGAACAAAAGCAATGGGAAGCAAAGGTTAAAGTAAAATAAACAGATCCAACATGTAGTCAGATTTGGCTCTTCCCTGTTACACCTGGAGGAAAGGATAATATTCCCTGGAGGAATACACTTTAACCAGGCCTCAAAATTATGATATTGATAACATATGAAGGAAAATAATGCGATGAAAAACCCAAAGAAACAAATCAGATCACATAGACTATAAACACAAGATTATCAGATACAGAACAGTAAATATGTTTATATCATTAAAAAATTGAGGTTATGAAAAGGAACTCAGCCATATAAAAGCAATCAAAAGCAAAGAGGCCAGTTTGAAAAAGAAACAGTTACTTAGAATGAGACGAGTGTAAAACATCAATGAATTGGATTAAGAGCAAATTGGATGCAAATTAAGAGGTTATGAGTGAACCAGAATATAGAAATAAACATGTTGAAAGAAAGTACCAGAAGGCAAAATGATGGAAAATAGGGAAGTTGAAAAACAAGAAGGGTAGAGTGGGCTTGTCTATCACATTTCTAATTGAAATTACAGAAAGAGGAAAGAGAGAAAAAGAAGAGGAAATATTCTTCAATTCACTTTATGAGATTAATAACAGATATTAGGAGAACACTGTAAGAAAGGAAAGTTATAGAACAAATTATAGAACAGTATACACATTCATGTAAATTTATAGGTATATACAAATTCATTTATGTATATGAATAATGTTTTTAATGAAATGATTTAACAATGAAAATAAACTATAGATCCTGCATGGCTGAATTCCAGAAACATAACATTGAAAATAAAGTCATGAAAGAATACATTTAATGTTTGTACTCATATAAATGTGCCATACATGAAAAACTAAACAATAGAGTAAGTCCCCTACATACAAATGAGTTTAGTTCCAAGAGTGCGTTTGTAAGTCCAATTTGTTCATAAGTCCAACAATGTTAGCCTAAGCACCCAACTAATATAATCAGCTATATAGTACTGTACTGTAATAGGTATATAATATTTTCACACAAATAATTCATAAAAAGCAAACACAAAAGATAAAGAAAACCTTGATAATCTTATAGTATAGTACCTTGAAAAGTACAGTAGCACAGTACAACAGCTGGCATACTGAGGTTGGTAGCCACACCAGCTACATCACTGCTGTTTTTACGCCTGCTTCCAGGGCTTGAAATAAAGATACTGTACTACTGTACTCTATACAGTACTGTACAGTAAAGTACACAAAAGCACAACCGCTTGTAGAGGATGGGCGCACATGACAATGCACACCAGACACATGAACTAACTTACGTGATTGGACATGCCAATGCACACTTGCATCTTTGATAGTTTCCAACTTGAAGGTTTGTATGTAGGGGACTTAATGTATATTATTTAAAGATTCTTGCTTATACATTTAAAACTTAAAGTGAAGTGACAGAACAATAAACATAGAATTTAGGTTAGTGGTTACATCTGAGGTAGGAGGAAGTGGGTGGCAATCTAAGTGAGGCCCACAGTGTCCTGAAAGATGTTGATAATATTATAATTTTTGAGCAATGTGGTTGATACATGGGATTTTGCTTTATTGTTTTAAAATATGCCTATATGTTATGCATATTCTTACATATTATATGCATCATAATAAAAATAAATAGGAATTACTTAAAAATTATTATTTTCATTTGTCTAATATCTTAAGTTGCATGCTTGACTCATTAATTTTTAGAGCACTTATTTTCTAATATATATCTACTATACCATAGTACATACCGGTCTTTATTTATTTCCTTTTTTTGTTTTTTTTGGGTTTTGGTTTTTCCCTTAAAAGAAAGGATTTTTCTATTCCTTGAATGTTTAGTTGCATTTTACTCTAAAATCATATGGGTCTGGTGTCTTCATTTAGAGTAGTTTTCAACAACAGATTCAATTATTTTAATGGTTACAGGACTATTTATGTTACTATATCTTGAGTCAGTTTTTATAATTTATATTTTTCTGGAAATTGGTTCATTTCATAAATATTTTCAAATTTATTTGCATAAGTGGTTCATAATACTCTCAGTATCTGTTACTCTCTATACATTTTTATGTCCACACTTAAAATTAACCAAGAAGCTTGTTTATTTTATTAGTCATTTTCCAATAATCAATGTTTATTTTTGTTTATTCTCTTAATGAAATACTATTTCATTACTTTTGAGTTTATTCATTTTCTTTTGTTTTATGCTAGACAAGGAAATTATAATTATTATTAATTTTGAGGGTAATGGGGATCCATTGAAGGGTTTTAAACAGAACAGTAACATATTCTAGATTTGTATATTAGAAAGATCACTCTACAGTGTGAATATTTTAAGTTTGGGCAAGACTAGAGGAACAATATATAGGAGGCTATTGAAGAAACCTAGGTATTTTAGGGCAAAGGGGAGCAATGGATGGATTCAAGACATATTTAGGAGGTTCAGAATCAACAGAATGTAAAATAACTAGATGTTCAAAGTAAAGCAAAGAATACCTCATAGATGACATTGAGATTTGGGTCTTGGGAAATTGAGTAGAGCATGGAGCCAGTCACATAGCTCTGGAACTGAGCAAATGAGCAAAGTGGGGCCAAGACCATGTGCTTGGTTTTGGTTGGGTTTGAGGTGTCTGAGCACCGTCTGAGTGAATCTGACCTGAAGCAAGTCTGAAGGTCAGGTAATGGATTTGCCTGGAGGTAAACATTTAGGAGGTATCAGTCTCCTACAGAAAACTAAAGACAGGATTTCAGAAGCTTTCTTAGGGAAATTGGGTAGCTTGATAAGAGACTGAGGTTCCTAAATGACTCTAATATTTTATTTTAATTTTTATTTTATATTGGAGTATAGTTGATTAGCAATGTTGTGTTAGTTTCAGGTGTACAACAAAGTGATTCATATACATGTATATATTCTTCTTAAAATTCTTTTCCCATTTAGGTTATTACAGAATATTGAGCAGAGTTCCCTGTGCTATATAGTAGGTCCTTGTTGGTTATTCATTTTAAATATAGCAGTGGGTACATGTCAATCCCAAACTCCCAGTCTCTCCCTCCCCCCATCCTTCCTACCAGTTCAATATTTTTAAACTATGCAAAAAATAGGTCTTCCAATTAGGAAGTCAAAAACTAGAAAAAAAAAAAAAAACTTCGGAGGCAGATCAAGAGCCTATGAGTATGGAAACCATAGGATCTGGTAAGACTGACAAATGGGTAAATGTCAGAGAGAAGTTAGGTAAGATGAGGAATGTCAGCTGCTGATCAAAAGTGACAAAAAAAAGGCTTGCTGACTTCGATAAAGATAAAAACTACAAGGTCAAGGATAATGAAAGAAGGATGAACACAGAATATTTAAGCCACACCACAAAAGGCCTTATAGAATTTAGTTCGCTGGTTAATTGTATTAGATAAACAAACAAACAAAAACAAAAATTTAGGAAGGATGTGACCTCACAGATTTGGATTCTGAGAGAATAAGACAATAGAAATGTATATGCTTATTACCTTCTTTTTAAAATTGCTAATAAATGGCTTCTATAGGTCATGAGCATTGAAAGACATTAGCATATTTACTTCACTACACTTTAGAGTTTCAGGTCTGAGACTCAATCGGTGAACTGCTGTATTAACCTGTCAACATATATCTTTTTCATTCAATATTACTTTTTGCTTTCATTCTTTTCATCTTCTCCATCCTATCAAGACCTTCTTCTCCCCCCCTCAACTTTTTAAGAAAATCAAATAAATATTGAATTTACGATAAAAAATGTTAAACTTCACTTCCAAAATCATTGAAATAGATTTTTTTCTTGGCTTTTCTGTGAATTAGATCCATGAATCAACCTAATTTAAGTTCCATGTAATTGCAGCTAGCAATTAGACCACAGTCAAAGGTGACAATTCTGAGGAGAGGAATAATCTGCTGACTTCTGCAGCAAGCATAGACACATATGTTGCTGAGTTGATTTGATTATGGCATAGTAATTTCATGCAACAAATTCTTTTCAAATTGTTCACAATCAACATTTGGTATAGATAATAAAAAAAGGATGTATGGGTTTGCCAACCCACTTTATCCTGTGCAAGTGGTTTTCTCTCAATTAAAGATGCATGGCGTACTTTAAGTCATATCTCTTAGAGTTTATACATAATGCAGAAAACTCTTTACCGTGAACCAGTTGCCAGTGGCAATCTCTTTTATCCTATATTAGCAAAAGCAATTCCTCCCTTGTGGTACGCTTCAACATATCCTATTAATTTACTAGTAGGTAATATTCTCATTGTAGCCATCTCCCATGACAACATTAATTGGCATCCAGGAACAAGCCCTTGTCATCTATACAATTTGACTTGGGTTTTTGTTCTTTTATAAACATTTTTAACCTTGCCTTCACAATAGAGCTGCTCAATAAAAGGAAAGCAACCTTAACTTCTCAGACCCACTGCCCTCATGGTGTCTGTCCTGAACATAGCTGTGTGTACCAAGGAGATCAACAGACCATTCCATTTTGCCTCCTTTTCTATCTGGCTTTTGGGTATTCTATAAAGTATACTGTTCTTCATTCCTTACTGACTGAATTGAGCTGCTCTCAAAATCTCTTTGAATTTACCTTGTACCAGAAATCATGTACTTGCCAAGTGTTGTAGGTCACTTTGTATCTTTCTAAAGGAATAAATAGAGAAAAAAGAAATTCTTCCCCTGCTTATATGTTTAGGAAATAATTTGTCTCAAAGTATGGGCAAAGTCCTCAGAATAAAGGGAAACTGTGAAGGCAAGTAAAAGGACTCAACAGAGCTACGTTTATCTATGTGTTGAGTATGGAACCAGGGAGTAAAGTTGAATGGTGTCTTAATATCCACCCAGTCCAAATGCTCATAAATTCAACAGTTATTTCTCCAAAACCAAACTCTGGTCATAAAACCCATGTATGTCCCCAAGGAGCATCTTGCTGCATAATGCTTGATCAGGAATTTGAACAGCTCCTTCTCCTCTGCCTACTCAGATGGTGTCCTTGAGGCTAAACATACACAAACTTAGTGTCCTTCTCAATCGAACCTTAACCAAGATAGCCAGTATCTTAAGAGCACCATCCTCGTTAGTAGGTGAAGTCTGATATTGGTTGCATTGCTATGAGCTTGGTATATGGTGGTCTTTGGGGTGAGCCGCAAGCAGCTTAGTACTTTCAAAAGTTCAGATTTCCCCTAGTCTCTGACATATTTTTCCCAAACCATGACTGGTCTTGTCCCTGTATACTCAAAAAGCATTCTAATCTCATTTTTGGCTGAAGGCTTTCCCTAAGCCAAGGCTCACTCGCATGGAATCCTAAAATTTCAGCTTTTGATAGATTATTGACTCTGGAATGCTAAATGTTTTCTTAATGCCACAAGAGTAACATCATCTAGCTTATTTAGCTAAGCCCTATACTGCTGTGATTTTCTTCAGTCTAATATGGAAGCACAACCACTTATCTTTTTCTTCTGAAGATGGGATGCCACCAAGTGAACAGAACTCTGTTTTCTCCTGAGAACAGAAAATTAAATTATGCTTTTATTCTGACTAACTTCACAACTATTAATGCAGCATAAAGGAATATTAGGTTTCCTAGAAGATACATAATGCTGTTAACTTTTGAATTTACAAAATGTAGCAGTTCTGCAAAAAGTAAGTATTTGGTAATTGGTTAAGTCATTTTCTATAGCTAGATAGTCAGGTATCTTTCTATGAGTTCTTGTACAGGTTGGTTTTATGAACCCAGAATTTGCAACTATTCATAATATATTTTATTTTGTTTTATTCAGTGTATCATTCTTTTTTATTTAGATACTTGTACAAAGGTTTTCTTCATAAATGGTATTATTTAGATCTTAATCTGTGTCATTTAAAAAGCTAATAATTGTGTTTTCTCTACACTCATTTGAATTATTGGCTAAATTTAGGATAAATGTAACCAAGGATGAAGCCTATCTTTTGCCACAAAAATCCTCCTTTGAGGTTTTTTTTTAAATCTAATAATTATCACTTTGGAGTCATCATAATTTAATGAATTACAGGTTACAAATCTATGTCACAGTTTTCCATCTATTTCAAGGATGCAATGAGATGTTCTACTAAATATCTGGGATTATTTGAAGATTCATCCCTATTTTATAATTAAAGAACTGAAGCTCAATGAAATTAAGAGATAATACTTGCTCATATCTTATCTTCCAGAAGTTCTACTGTTCTCAAAAATGTCTTAATTAACAGTGTTCTAATTATTTATTCATCATGAAACTAGTGTTCAGTTACTAGGACAAAGTGTCTTTTCAATTTCACATACCACTCTGAGACAACTCCTTTGAAAAGAGCAGCATGCTATCCTATAAAGTTCCCATAAAACTGTGTGACTATAAGATCAAGGACTTGGTCTGCTCTACTGACCCCTTCATACCCAGAGCCTAACAGAGTCTAGCAAACAGTAAGCACTAAATAAATCTTTGCCAAAAGAAAAGTTTTTATCTCTTTCCCAATATTACGCTTCAAGTCCATCTTTAACTGTACCTGCTCTGTCGTTTTGAACTGACATCTAAGTCTCTTTGGCAGAATAAATAGGTACAAAATAAAAATCAAATAGTCCCATATTCTCCATTTCATCCTTTTTCATTCTCTACTCTAAGCTAAAGGCCTGGACCTTCTTGACTCTAAAATTGTTAAGAGGTCCTATTGATTGGACTTTGCAATTATTTCATGAAATTAGAGTGTTAGTTTTTGTCATATTATTTTTATTTCATATAATAACTTCTTTTTCTTTATAAAGTTTACAAATAATGTACATGTTAAAATAAAAATAATTTGACTGATATCATACCCATCTTATAATTATGAAACTTGGACATTGATAAGTAATATTTTCTCAAAAATATAGTGATGGCAAGCTTGTGAATCAAGACTCAAATTCATGACTACCATCTTGGGCAACTGTGACCTTCCACTGCCCTTCAGCTGCCTTCACCACTCTTTTGTAACCACCTCTGATGAAATTCCCACTCTTTCCAGCCTCTCTAAGTGTCCTTGTAAAAGTAGATTTAACTGAAAATCTATGAAAATTGTCTGCTTTCTATGGATACCATCTCATTTGCTTTGTCATTTAGATTATTTTTATATTCAGCATTTTAGCTTTGCATATTTCTGTCCATCTTGAATCATTTTTCTTATAGAGACTCAGCGCATGAGAGTGCTAAGTTCCTTCAAACAGCGCTTTTGAAAATTGGCCATATAAAGCAGTTCCCTTTGACAGTCTTATATGCCAAGAATTAAGAAAATTTCTCACAAGGTCTCATTCTCTAATATACTTTCTCTTTTATTGTGAATCCTTGCAATGATTGTATATTTCTACTGCCCTGTACTAAACCCTTGTATTTCTATTACTTTGAGAAGCTTCTAAATTCCTGATGGAACACTGATGGAAGCAATAATCTAGAGAATATTTAGCAAATTAGTTCTGGGAAGCATGTGCAATAATGTTCATAGCAAATAATAGCAAAATACCAAGTGATAGGAAGAGAGATTTTAAAAAGGGTTAGATCAGAGGAATGCTGTGCTCTTTACCACAGAGGGAATGAAGTGAAATGAACAGAAATTAAGACTTTCCTATTTACAATATTAATGTTGTCAGTAATTTATTTCACCCCTACTAAATAGAAATTTTTAAAATTTTAGCTATTTTTATCCTCAACAAAATACTAGCAAATTGAATGCAACCACACACTAAAAAGTTCACACACCATGATTAAGTGGGATTTATCCCAATGAGGCAAGATTTCTTCCATGTATGCAAATCAATCACTATGATACACCACATTAACAAACTGAAGAATAAAAACCATATGATCATCTCAATAGATGCAGAAATAGCTTTTGACAAAATTCAACACGATTTATGATAAAAACTCTCCAGAAAGTGGGCCCAGAGGGAACATACTTCAGCATAATAAAGACCATATATAACAAACCCACAACAAACATCATTCTCAATGCTGAAAAACTGAAAACATTTTCTCTAAGATCAGGAACAAGAAAAGGATGTCCACTCTTGCCTCTTTTATTCAACATAGTTTTGGAAGTCCTAGCCACAGCAATCAGAGAAGAAGAAGAAAGAAAAGGAATCCAAATTGGAAAAGAAGAAGTAAAACTGTCATTGTTTACAGATCACATGATACTATACAAAGAAAATCCTAAAGAGGCTACCAGAAAACTACGAAAGCTTATCAATGAATTTGGTAAAGTTGCAGGATACAAAACTAATACACAGAAATCTCTTGCTTTCCTATACATTAAAAACAAAAGATCACAAAGAGAAATTAAAGAAACAATCCCATTTACCATCACATCAAAAAGAATAAAATACCTAGGAATAAAACTACCTAAGGGGGCAAAAACCTATACTCAGAAAAATATAAGATACTGATGAAAGAAATCAAAGATGACACAAACAGATGGAGTAATATACCATGTTTTTCAATTAGAAGAATCAATATTATCAAAATGATTAAGCTACCTAAAGCAATCTACAGATTTAATGCAATCCCTATCAAATTACCAATGGCATTTTTCACAGAATTAGAACAAAAAATTTTACAATTTGTATGGAAACACAAAAGACCCTGAGTAGCCAAAGCAATCTTGAGAAAGAAAAACAGAGCTGGAAGAATCAGGCTCCCTGACTTCAGACTATACCACAGAGCTACAGTAATTAAAACAATATGGTACTGGCACAAAAACAGAAATATAGATCAATGGAGCAGGATACAAAAGCCACAGATTAGGTGACCACACACCCATGGTCACCTAATTTATGACAAAGGGGGCAAGAATATACAATGGAGAAAAGACAGACTCTTCAATAAGTGGTGCTGGGAAAACTGAGAGCTACATATAAAAGAATGAAATTAGAACACTCCCTAACACCATACACAAAAATAAACTCAAAATGGATTAAAGACCCAAATGTGAGACCAGACACATTAAAACTCTTAAAGGAAAACATAGGAAGAACACTCTGACATAAATCACAGCAAGATCTTTCTTGACCCACCTCCTAAGGTAATGGAAATAAAAACAAAAATAAACAAATGGAACCTAATGAAATTTAAAAGCTTTGGCACAGCAAAGGAAACCATAAACAAATGAAAAGACAACCCATAGAATGGGAGAAAATATTTGCAAATGAAGTGACTCACAAGGGATTAATATAAAATATACAAGCAGCTCATGCAGTTCAATAATAAAAAAAAAGCAACCCAATCAAAACAACCCAATCAAAACAACCCAATCAAAACAACCCAATCAAAACAACCCAATCAAAAAATAGGCAGATGACCAAAATAGACATTTCTCCACAGAAGACATGCAGATGGCCAAAAACCACATGTAAAGATACTCAACATCACTAATTACTAGAGAAAAGCAAATCAAAGCTATGACCATAATCAAAAAAGCTACAACTGGGCTTCCCTGGTGGCGCAGTGGTTGAGAGTCCGCCTGCCGATGCAGGGGACACGGGTTCGTGCCCTGTTCTTAATTACTAGAGAAAAGCAAATCAAAGCTATGACCATAATCAAAAAAGCTACAACTAATAAATGCTGGAGAGAGTGTGGAGAAAAAGGAACCCTTCTACACTATTGGTGGAAATGTAAATTGGTAAAGTTACTATGGAGAACAGTATGGATGTTCTACAAAAAACTAAAAATAGAACTACCATATGACCCCAAAATCCTACTACTGGACATATATCCTGAGAAAACCATAATTCAAAAAGAGTCATGTATCACAATGTTCATTGCAGCTCTATTTACATTAGCCAGGACATGGAAGCAACTTAAATGTCCATCAACAGAGGAATGGATAAAGAAGATGTGGAACTTATATACAATGGAATATTATTCAGCCATAAAAAAGAAAGAAACCATGTCACTTGCAGCATTATGTATGGAGATAGAGATTGTAATACTGAATGAAGTAAGTCAGACAGAGAAGGACAAATATTGTATGATACCAAGTATATGTAGAACCTAAAAAAAGGTACAAATGAACTTATTTACAAAACACAAATAGAGTTACAGATGTAGAAAACAATCTTATGGTTACCAGGAAGGAAAGTGGAGGAGGGGTTAATTGGGAGATTGGGATTGACATATACCCACTACTATATATAAAATAGATAACTAATAAGGACCTATTGTATAGCACAGGGTACTCTACTTGATATTCTGTAATGACCTATATGGGAACAAAAATCTCAGAAAGAGCAGATATATTTATATGTATAACTCATTCACGTTGCCATATAGTAGAAAGTAACACAGCATTGTAAATCAACTATACTCTAATAAAAATTAAGAACAAAACACAAAAATCTATATTTTAATCTGCACAAAAAAATTATGAGTTAGTATTATGTTTACTAGTGTTGCTATTATTGTGATTATTATTAGAAGTAGTATTTTTCCCTTTGTAGATTCAGAAATTTAAGAAACTTGCCCAAGATTACAAAACCTGTAAGCTGTAAGGTAAAGCCAGATTCAAAATCTGGATTTTCTGACTTCAGATCTAGGCTTCTTTTGAGGAAGAAGTTAAGGCCATAAGGCAGTTTCCTTTCTCACTTCCTCTGTCCTCTGAAATTTAAAATATCTGGTCTCATGCTTTCAAGGATTTTAGAAGTTCCATGAACAACATCTCTGTTGCCAAATTCCTTCACCGTGTATGATCCCCAAACCCAAATGATGCTCTCTTCATTCCTTTGGTGAGGAAAGTGCAGGTTCATACATCTTGTAAAAATAACCATTAAAGCTATTCCACACACTAAGATCTTAGTTGAATTATCATTTCACATTCTCCCTGAGGGAAGTACCCCCCAGTGTGACCATTCAGGAAAGCCACATATTAAGTATGAGAGCCCTGTGGTTGCCAGTTGTCTTTATCACACCTTAAGGTGAAATACACACTCACAAAATTAAGCTAGTAAAAGCTTTGGCAAACTTTTGTGGAGACATTCCATGAATGCGAATGACAGTATCCACCATGGGTTGATTGTCAAATATGCTACTTTACAAATGGATCTTATTCTCCATTTTGACCAGTGAAGAAACTGAGGTTGCAGAAGGGTCAGTAGCAAGTCTAAGATCACACAGTGAGCTGATACATGGTAGAGACAGTTTCCAAATCCAGGTCTGTCTGACTCTAAAGCTTATGTTCTTTCCATAACGAGGTGATTTCCCATATTTGTATCTCCCTGCACCCTCACGTGAATTCTTGTTGACTATGCACCTACCCATCCAGGATGTAGAGACCTGAAAAGCTACCCTTATGTCCCCAGGCTGGGAGTAACAGAACTCACACTCTCTGAGAATAGAAAGGTCAAACATAAGACTTTTCAGGTTGGAGGGGGAATGAGGAGGCACTTAAATGGTGTAGCTCACAAGAATGTCATCCTAATTGCCATTTAGAAGAAGAAAGTGAAGTGAACATTAAGACCGTCAGTTTAGAAATCTATTGCTGATGATTTTTTCATAATTACATAACAATTTTCTTGATTCCTCACAATTATTTTGTGTGTTAGATATTCTTAACATTGTTGTTAATATTTTCTTTTTATAGATGAAATTAAAAGAGTTCAAATGGCTTGTCCAAGATCACACAGCGACTCCACAAGCAATAACCCAGAATCAAATTTCCTATTTTCTAACTCCAAATTTGAACATTTTCCACAATATTATGCAATCTATAGCTAACTAACTATTTGTCACTGAGATATGCAATTCCATTTACATGCCATAGAACCATTATAACCTATTTTGGATTAACAAAAAATAGGATGTGTGAGTACTGGTAACTTGGAGGTAAAGAACCAAAGAATCAGGAAGTTTGATTACAAAATTGCAATATATACTTGACCCATGACACAATACAATCCCTTTTGGCTTAGGCTTTCTGAAGATCATTGTGAGGAAGTGGATTTGTACTTTTTCATTGCTGCTCCTCCCAGGAAATGACCCCAACATGGGGAACTGGCCTTTATGTATAACTGAATAGAGAAGATGAGGTCTAGTACTAAGAGAATAAGGTCAGTTATCCACTTTAAGAGGGCAAGTGGAAAGCTGTGGTGAGGAAATAATCCCAGGGATAAGGGCCCAGGGATCCCAGAAAAAATTCAGGAAACAAAATGCGTGGTAGGATAACATTCAAGAGACAGACCATTCTTGATGCCTTGGAAGAACTCTTTTTGTGTAATAGCCATGTGGCTTATGGATTGCCCTGTTTAAGGACATAACTATTTAAGGACTGTTTAACTATTTCATAAATTGGGAAGTGGAAATACTGGAAAAACTATTTACTTAAAGCTACTCAACCTCATACGTGCCCAGTTTGCAGCAGTGGCAAAATAACTCTAAGGCTCCATGAAGAATATTTCCTAGTCCTAATTCAAGGACAGGTACCTATGATTTTTCACATCATCAGGAAATAGGACTGACAGTGTAAAAGCATCCCTATTTTTCCATTTTCACATTGAGAAGTACATTATAATATCTTTCCCCCAGATCTTCTGAAATACATTTTATTTTTTGTATAAGGGAAGGTATGAATGGACAGGTAATGAATCTCAAGAAGGAAAAAAAAAAAGAATCATGGGATTAACATTCTCTTAAAAATGACCAAGAATATCAAGAGAAAGAGATCATTTTTTTAAAAAGGAAGATTTATCTCATATTCTTCTAACATTTGAAATATATAGCATTGTATCAAATATATACAATTACAACTGACTTCTACATAGCACCTATACAATTAAAACACTATCCAGTTCATCAATATGATCCAAAAGAGTACCCATTCTTTAATCCAGCCCCAGTAACTTTTCTGGAAAAGAAAACTGGGCAGGTTCTAGAAAAATTCAGTCCCCATGTCATCAATAATTATTCACACCATGTATTTATCAGAAGTAAGATCCAAATGCAATGTACCTACCCACCATCTGCCAAGAGTGACTGACACATTTGGTAATTATAATACGATTTTGAAGGGAATATATTACCAGTTTGACATCTGGAAATCGGAAATCTAAATATTTATGCAAGTCTCTAGTGAAGATGTGTCTCAATTCGTATTTGTGTCATGCCTTTTTAAATGACATTTTAAAAGTCACTTTCCATTTTTAAAGGCAGCCTTGCTGAATCTGCTCTCATTGCAGCTCAGGTCCTGTGGTTCACACATAGTGTGAGTCCAACTGGCTTATGGTTACAGCTCATCCCATTGTTTAGGGATGAAATGATTAACTAGGTTTACCTTGTGTACAAAAAATAAGGAAAGAGAATTATATTTATGTTATTATTCTAATATCTATTAATCAAAGGAACACTGTTATAACATCTCACAAATATATAAGTGCACATATGACCTCATTTTTATGCCAGAAATGTTGGCTGGGTATTGTTGAAGAAGATTATTTAGTAAGAAAATGTCAATGGACTAGATGATGTTTTCAATGAATACATACGATACAGAGAAAGATATATTTGTAGAAATCTTATTCACTAGTGCCATATGTCTAAGAGGACATGATATTATCAATATTTCTACTTCACATAAGCATCCTTTTATGGTTTTAAAATGGCAATGTTAATGGCAGAACAAACAGAGACATATTCTAATGAGCATTTTGATGAAGCTCCTGATTTTGAAAGGATTATGTTCTAGCTTGCTTAGTCTTTGCATTTGAAATGTCCAGTGACCACTCTGTAGCAGCAGAGAGAAATGGAGTTGTCCATGAGCTGTATGTCTTCTTTGGAGAAATGTATATTTAGGTCTTCCGCCCATTTGTTAACTGGGTTGTTAGTTTTTTTGATATGAAGCTCCATTAGTTATTTGTATATTTTGGAGATTAATCCTTTGTCCATTATTTCATTTGCAAATATTTTCTCCCATTCTGAGGGTTGTCTTTTCATCTTGTTTATGGTTTCCTTTGCTGTGCAAAAGCTTTTAAGTTTCATTAGGTCACATTTGTTTATTTTTGTTTTTATTTTCATTACTCTAGGAGGTGGGTCAGAAAAAATCTTGCTGTGATTTATGTCAAAGAGTGTTTTCCTCTAAGAGTTTTATAGTATCTGGTCTTACATTTAGGTCTTTAATCCATTTGGAGTTTATTTTTCTGTATGGTGTTAGGTAGTGTTCTAATATCATTCTTTTACATGTAGCTGTTCAGTTACATATTTATTCTTTTTCAGATTCTTTTCTCATATAGGTTATCCCAGAATATTGAGTAGAGTTCTCTGTGCTATACAGTAGGTCCTTGTTGGTTATCTATCTTATATATAGTAGTGTATGTATGTTCATCCCAAGCTCCTGATTTATGCCCCCTCCCATGTTTCCCTTTTGATAACCATAAGTTTGTTTTCAGTATCTGTAAATCTGATTCTACTTTGTAAATAAATTCATTTGTATCATTTTAAAAATTAGATTCCACATATGAGTGATATCATATGATATTTGTCTTTCTCTGTCTTTCCAGTTCAAACATGTATATGAATTCTACAATTTAAAGTCATTGTCCTTGTCATTGACTCCATTCATGATTTAGATTCCTCAGAAGCTCCTGACCCTTATTTCCAACTATGTCCCACGGACAATTCAAGTTTCCCAAAACTGAATTACTCAGAGGCCACCAAACATGCCTCATGTTTTCCACTTCCATGTTTTTTTTAAAGTTTTTTGCCTCACTTGAAAACCAAAATCTTTCATCACTGAATTTCTGAGTCCTGCTTTTTCTCCCAGATCCATGTCAAACATGTTATTCTTCTGTAAAGGAATGTTCTCTCTCCCTTCTGTGAAAGTTTGTAGTATTTTACCTGCAATCCTCTTACAACTATTTATCATTTTTGCTCGCTATGAAAAGGCATTCTCTTACCCCAGTAAGAGCTGAGTTTTTAAAGACAAGTTATGTATTTTGCATTTTATCACGTTCCCTCTCTCAATGTTATTAAATGAATGTTGCTCTGCATCAGAAGTTATAATTAAAAGTTTGGCTAGAAAGAAAGCTTAATGATGAGCTATAAAACACTTTAGGAACTATAAATCTATATGTTTTTTATTTCTAAGAGGTAGTGCTCAGAGACAAGACAGCGATGTCTGCTCTTGCCATATCTATTAAACATTGTACTGGTGATTATAGTTAGGGCAGTTAGGCAAGAAAAAGAAATAAAAGTCATCCAGGTTAGAAAGGAAGAAAAACTATTTCTATTTTCAGATGAATATATATATATATATATATATACATATATATATATATATACACATTTTATATATATATATATAATATATCAATAAAATCCCACAAAATACTCACACACACAGTTGAAGCTAATAAACAAATTCAGCAACACTTCAGGATGCAAGATCAGTTTACGAAAAACAATTCTATACATAAGCACTGAATTATCTGAAAATGAAATTAAGAAAATTGCTAATAGATATGGGGGTTTTTGGAGGATGATGGAAATGTTCTGGAATTAGACAGTAGTGATGGTTTCACAACTTTATAAATATACTATAAACCAATAAATTGTGCTTTTAAAGGGGTGATTTCTGTGGGACATGAATTATATCTAAAATTTTCAAAAGGTGATGATCGTCATTCTAAAAAGGAAAACACTAGTATGCAGGGGAAGTTGATCCAAAAAGTCAAGTAAACTCTTTTCTCTGCCTCCTCAGTTCCTGAATTCTATCTGTTTTCTTAACTGATTTCTTAAACAAATTTCTATCTTGCACCAGACAGTATGTTTCATCATGGACATACAGAAGCGTAGAACCAGCCATGGTGCCTGCACTCATGGAATTCACAGTCCAGCTCCAAAGAGAAGGCAGTCAATTCCCTGCCAGAGTAGGGACAAGAAAGGGAAAATGAAAAAGAAAAGAAAAGAAGGGGAAAATGATGCAATTCACAGCTAGGCTTGAGCCGCTGAGCCAGGGTTTTGAGCTTGTATCACTTCTGGTTCTCAAACTTCTCAACTGGTTTTCGAATGGTTTTCAGCTCTGGAATTGTGCCCACTGCTTCCTTTAGCCAACAGCAAGGACTGACCTCGTTGAGATGACCAGCATGCTGACTGCCCACAGGACAGCTGCCAAATTTATACCACTCCTATTTATTTCCCAGCTCTGGAGCTGTGCCATTATACAGCAGATGCCCACGTGAAACATCAAAATCTCTCAACTCTGTTGAAAAATTCAGAAACAGCAGCAAATACTCATGCCACACTGAGCCTCGGTCATGGTCTCTCTGGTTCCTTGAAGGAATGGATCCAGCCTTCCAAGATGCCCACTCTAAAACTGTGTACACTTGTTACTGCCTGTAACTTTTCCACATTCCACCATGTTTATCTATTTCACATACAATTTTGAAATCCTATTCTTAGTATCTTTTTTCCCTTATGGTTTAGCCATGATATAGAAGGTAAGAGGCAATGTAATTCTCAGCATCATAAGGCATGGTCAGCACAAGCCTTGCACATGAACAGAAAATCCATGCAGGGTCAAAGAGAAAGGAAAATCAGAGAGGCGTCCTCAGTATTGGACCGAGGGTTGCAAAGAAGGCTTCGGGCTCTTTTCTTCCAGGAAATTTCAATTTAAGAAGAGGGCTCTTGTCTGTGAATTGGCTTAGGTACCTCCTGGCATAAAGACAGAAAATTTGGTCATTTCTGAGACTGTGTCTTCCCTAGAATTCAAACATGGCTTTGCATGACACTAACTCTGAAAATCAACATTTGCCTATCCCTGTGTCAAACCCTACATTAAGAGGTTAGATCAGTGTTAAAATAATCACATCTTGGGGACCCACAATATCACAGTCTGAAAAATAAAAATGCTGTTTCTAACGACTTCAGACACTCATGAAAAGGCTTTGAAATAATGGTTGATTGATTTTATTTCCATTTTCAAGTAGAAAGTGTCATCAAAATCAAGTTTTGACTGGCAGAGATATTTTTCTGTCACTGAATTAATCATTGAGCTTCTACCACATGCTGACCCTCATGTGTGTGGGTGGAGGGGTGGGCTGTGGTGAGGGTGGAGATATTACATACCTTGGGTATCACAATAGGTTCTCAGGAGATCCTCTGAAGGAACAGTTGAATGACTCACTCAATAAGTAAATGTCTACATTGAAATGCTAGGACAGCACTGCTCCAAGTATTTCCTGTGGGCCTGCTTATCAGCAGCAACACCTGAAGCTCATTAGAAATGCAGACTCTGAGGTCTCCTCCAAGACAACAAAGTTGACTTACCTGTTTTCTCAACTTACCTCATAAAGGTCTTTCCATAAGATTTTAAAATTGGACAAAACAACAGACAGTCCAATAGTATCCACAATGCCGTTATCCACGCTCATCATGGTAGAAAGAGAAGTATCAATGGTATATGAAACAGCAGTGAGAATCAGTAAACCACAACCACATGCAACAATTGTGTAAACCTCCCAATCCTAATGTTGAGCAAAAGAAACCAGATACAAAAGAGGACACAGTGAACAATTCCATTTACCTAAAGCTCATACAGAGGCAAACTAATCTGTGAGGTCAGAAGTCAGAACATATAACGGCGACTTGGTGACCAGAAGGGAGAGCACAGGATGACTTCCAAGGTCACGTTCTGTGTCTCTCGACTGCCTGTTTGTCCCACAGGTGCACTCAGTGAAAATGCACGTAGCTGAGCACGTATCCATGCATGTTTCTCCATATATGCTTTAATTCAATAAAGACACACACATAGGGCAGGAAAACTATTATTACATCTAGCATTACACCTAGAAAAATGAACAGCTTAACAAGGGTTGTTTTATATTTATGTTTATGGCCAAAAAATTCTTTTCCCTTCTGGTACTCTCAATAGTTACAAAACGCACTTCTACTTGATTACAGGCTACTGCTGCTTTTCCACTTCCTTTTGTAACATGTAAATAGGATCAGTAGCATTTGTTATTCACTGTGACTCACAGTTCCTGGGGAAAAATACAAATGGTAGAAAATGGTTGGGGTATAGAACAAAGCACCCAACCTCAAGATGGCCAAAAAAAGCAGTGTTTCTAGTCCCAGGTATTTTGTTTGTTTACTAATAGCCTTGTGAGAAAGCACAAATTCTCCCTATGCCTCAGTTTCTCCATCTGTAAAATATGAATAATGATGTCACATGGCCACCTGCCTGGAGCTGCACACAGGAACAAATGAGTGATCCATGTGGAAGCCTTTTGAAAGGTAAAAGTGTTGTATGGATCAAAATAGTAACATAAGGAATACATGTAGGTAGGGCCCTTTACAATGGGTTCACAACACAGTTTATTTATTTTTAAAGGCACACAACTTTATGCTAACATTCCTATTGCTTCTTTATCTTACTCACTTTATATGCCTAATTAAAATACTACTTCCTCTCCCTGTTTTAAAGAACCTTGCCTCCCTCATCCAAGGAATGATCATTTTCCATATATATGTTCTCTAGGCATCTTAGGCACACTTCCATCCCAGAATGGATAACTGTTTAGAGTCCATCTGTTTCTATGACTTTCCTGACCTACAGACTCCAGCTTTTTTCATTCTAACAAACACCTAACAAAGCACAGAACAGGGGTTTAATACAGGTTGTGTCAAGATGATGCCGGAATTCCACAAACACTTAACTGATTAAGTACATTCCAGTTGTTCTTATACACTCTCTGCTGGTATGCAGTTTTACAAAATATGCAAATATCATGTATGTTTCTCCTGCAGAAGGCCTGGGACTATGAACAGCTGACACCACCTCAATAAACTCTCATAGTGTGTATAACAATGCAGCAAACCAATGGGGACACCCATTGCACAAGCTTTCTATTGTAGGGTAAAAAATTCTTGGAAACCCTTAGTTAGTGGAAATGCCATAGAACTTTTAATGCCCTTTGTAACAAAAAGAGTGAATCCAGTGGCATTTTGCAGCCTTCTTGCATTGTAATTGAATATTTTATTTCCTTTAAAAATTTGTTTTGACCTTTGTCTCCCCAGTGTATGCCATATTTAGGCTTGAATGGTTTAGAGAAATTGCAGTTTCACTGAGGCTTGACCTACACAGAATCAGAAATTCAAGATTCTGGTCACTTTGCTGAGATGATATAAACAGAAGTCAGATGCCAGTGCAAAGGTGGCTGGAATAAAAGTGCTCACTTTGGTCGACTTAGTTATGAAATGGGCTCCACTCTTTAACTTGAGTAACATGGCTGCCTAATGTTTAAGAACATAGCTATATAAAGAAGGAAGGGACGGAGACCTGGAATTTCATCCAACTGTGATGCAAAGCCAACAGACATGTTCACTTTGGTCCAATGAGCATTTTAGCATCACTTTGTGGAAGGAGACTTGCACTATGACTCCGATTCAAGTAGCAAACTTGAACTCTCCTGCCCTGACTCCTGGAAATAGCTTCTGCCACATCAGTGGTGACAGGCTTATGTCAGGGAACTAAACTCAGAACATTTCAGTTCTGGTTCTGCAACCCTGTACTGATGGCTCTGTCCAACTTCAACCCTGTGTGGTGGGTCCAAGGCAGGACACCCCAGTGATGAGTTACATCCTCCCTGTTATTTGCAGCACTCTGTTCAAAGAGAAAAGGTCTCCAGTGGTGATGAGGACGATACGTTTAAGCTCGATTGCAGATTCCTGAGAAATGAAGGATACACACTTTTTAGAGAAGAGATATTTTGAGATAAAACTTGCTTCTTTGAAATTAAGTTAAAGCTTGCTTTCATATAAGTTGTCAATTTTCATAAATATATCAAGTGTGTGCTTCAAAGAAAGGAGTATTCTCCATCTCATGCCTTAAGTAATCTGTGTATGTTCATTATATCAAGATTGTTAATTGTGCTGTTCATAGGTTCTATATCCTTACTGACATTTTATCTGCTTGATCTATTGATTATAAGAGAGGTGTGTTGCAGTCTTCCACTCTGAATTTACAACAGATGTATACAAATTGTAAATTATTATACTTTTCTTGGTGAATTATCAGTATGTAATTACTTTATTGCCAGTAATTTTTTAAATTTAAAATCCATTTTGTCTGATAATCATATACTTAAACCAATTTCCTTCTGGTTAACATTTGCTTAATTTTAGCCCATTCTTTTTTTTAATATATTTTTCTGTAAACTTCCTTACATTTTATGCATTCCAACCACATTTATCTTTTAACTAGTAAGTTTATTTATATTACTTCATATATACATGTGTATATATATTATTATTACATATACTATAGTATTATATATAATATAGACGTATTAATGCTATTATTTTTAATTATTTTATTATTCTATTTTTATTCCCACTGTTTCTATTTTTGTTGATTATCTTAAATACTTAAGTTGCAAATTAAAAAAAAAAGGGAAACAACACTTAAAGAAAGACCATGAGATAAAATAATAAATGTGATTATAGAATTAATTATTAAAAACTAAGCAAAATATTGGCAATTATAACTAGATTCAAGTGCTGACCTTTAAGGGGATAGAGGGTTGGATATACCTCTGATAAAACTCACCAAGGAAAAAGTGAGAATTCACAAATGGAATGTAACAATAAATACAGAGGAAATTTAAAAGTACAAGAGAGTAATACTCTCAAATAAAGCTAAAAGAGTCCCTATGAAGTAGATAATTTGCTTGGAAAATACATCATTCTAAAATTATTCTAAAAGAAAGAGTGCTCTGAAAAATTATTAGTAATATACGTAGAAATTGAAAAGTTATAATTATCACCAAATAAGCCTTTGGTATCAGACCATTTTTTTTTTAACATCTTTATTGGAGTATAATTGCTTTACAATGGTGTGTTAGTTTCTGCTTTATAACAAAGTGAATCAGTTATACATATACATATGTTCCCATATCTCTTCCCTCTTGCGTCTCCCTCCCTCCCACCCTCCCTATCCCACCCCTCTAGGTGGTCACAAACCACTGAGCTGATCTCCCTGTGCTATGCGGCTGCTTCCCACTAGCTATCTATTTTATGTTTGGTAGTGTATATATGTCAATGCCACTCTCTCACTTTGTCACAGCTTACCCTTCCCCCTCCCCATATCCTAGTAGGTCTGTGTCTTTATTCCCATCTTACTCCTAGGTTCTTCATGACCTTTATTTCTTCTTAGGTTCCATATATATGTGTTAGCATACGGTATTTGTTTTTCTCTTTCTGACTTACTTCACTCTGTATGACAGACTCTGGGTCAATCCACCTCACTACAAATAACTCAATTTCATTTCTTTTTATGGCTGAGTAATATTCCATTGTATATATGTGCCACATCTTCTTTATCCATTCATCGGTTGATGGACACTTAGGTTGCTTCCATGTCCTGGCTATTGTAAATAGAGCTGCAATGAACGTATTGGTACATGACTCTTTTTGAATTATGGTTTTCTCAGGGTATATGCCCAGTAGTGGGATTGCTGGGTCGTATGGAGGTTCCTTAAAAAACTGTCAAAACATTTTATGCTGAGTTCTTTTGCATCTTAAAGGGAAAACCAATTTTAATGTAATATAAAGTATTACATTTAAAAGATTAAAAAAAATTAATTCATTTAATGGGATGGCATTATTTTGATACCAAAACCCAGCAACAATAGCAAAATAAAAGAGAACTAACTCTTTTTCCATCTCTCTTATAAACACAGGTGCAGAAAAAATTCAAAAGGAAACTTTAATAGAATTCAATAATACTTTAAAATAATTATTCATCCTGACAAAGCATGATTTATTTTTATAAAGGAAGGCTGTTTTGATATTAAGAAATTTGCTAAGAGAATACAACACATAAGAGAATAGGCAGTATAGGGAATATAAAACAATTATCTCAATAGAGGGTAAAAAGGCATTTTGTAAATGTTCATGGCAACCACAGATGGCAAATAGCTTGATCCATTTGTGGAATTGCAAGCATAATGACTGACAATAAGAATGCAAGTTACTTTTGGAAGATAAGAATAGAGAGATAACAGGGGACATCATGAAGGGTTTTGTATTGACAAAATCTTGATAACCATAGAGCACCATCAAAGAACATTAAGCATAGGTATAATGTGATTAGACTGACATTTAGCAAGGTGACTCCAGCAAAAGTGCAGGAAACAGCTGGTAGAGAAACCAAACTAGAGGCCAGAAAGCTAATTAGGTATAAGACAATGCTATTAATACATGAAAAGAGTGACCACGCCTGAATTAAACTAGTGGCATTGGGAATGGTATCGATAGAACAAGTGAGAGTTAGATTTGCATTATGTTGTGATTTCATGAATGTGAAAAGTAATTGAGAAGGAATAATCTGGTTTCATCTATCATTGGGTAGATGGTGAGGCCCTTCACTGGGTTGGGAAACATCAAGGGGAGGGAGTCCACAAGTATGTTCAGTGGCAATTTGATGCCATTTGGGGAAATGTGGTTGCTCATTAATTGTATATTAAATGGCAGGGGAAAAAGCTTGGGGGAAAGCAGACATTTATGAGGAAAACAGAAAGAGCATATTAAGACTTGGGAGAGAAGCTAGTAAACGCACACATGCATGAGCTAACACACAAGATTGGATGATCAAGTCTGACTGACACAAATTAGTGATTTTTCCCAAGATCAGACTTTACAAATAATTTGAAGGGTATGATCAAACAAGAGTCACAGGGAAAGCAGAGAGAGACCTGGGATATTGAAGATGGCTACCTGGTTATGCCCTTCCCACAATGGACATCAAATCCCCAGTCCAAAGTAAGTAAGGACTCTAAATCATTTATGAAGATTACCTCACACAGTGGGGAGAACTTACATTTTAAAACATTTCCATTTTATATCTCAAATGGCCGACTAGCTTATGTGATATTTACCAGGGAGCCACGTATCCAGATTTTAAACTTGATCCACAGTAATTGTAAACCAGGAACATCCTGTTAAAAGCATTTCATAAATGTTCTCTTCCTAGCAAATACCACTAGTCTATTTGCTCAGCAGTCTGCTTATCATGTTTACAAGATTAGACAAGGTCATCTATTTTATTTCCTTCCCAGAGTATCCCACCTTCTTCCCTGGTAATGGGGAAAGGATGGAATGCAGGAAAAATGCTTTCATTTCTTTCTTTCCACTGCATAGGACAATGGAAGATAGTATCAACAAAGGAGGCATTTAATAGTGCCAGATGTTCTTCTCTTTAATTGAACAATAATTAGGTTATTGGTTCCCTTAGCAGCATCCATCTCAGGGTGAAATCAAGAAAACTTACAGGCTGCCGTGAAATGACATAAGCAGGAAATAAGGAGATACTAAAATATGGATTCATTTTTTTCAAGTTTGTAAAAAGAATGAGAGATAGGAATACCAAAGGGAAGGGGAAATCAAGGATTGTTTAGGTGGGTCAGACATAAGTTTAGTTATTTTAATGCTAAAAACAAAGAATCTAGTGGAGAGGAAATGAGGAAGAGACAAGAAAAGAGAGGGATAAATATACTTTGCATAAAAGAGTCATTCAAGTATTTGGTGAATGGGTGAAAGAGTGAATGAGTGAATGTCTAGAGCAATGTCCATGATTGTCTATTGTTGGGGATTATCCATTTCACCATAAACATTTATTAGTCTGGACAGCAGAGAATTACACTTTTTAAATACAGTATACTATGTCAAGAGTAGGGTAAGTTAAGATACATACTTTGATTGACTAAGACAGATATGACAGTCCAATCAGAAAATATTCCCGATTGGTTCCTGTACACAATAATGAGCTCTGCAGACCTCAGTCTCGCCATCTCATGCTTCCAGTGTCCCCCTGACATGTTCCTTTGTCGAAACTGCCCCAAAGTGACAGAGGTAGAAAACTTGTAATAAACAAATGGACTGTAAAAAGCTAGGGTTTTCTTCAAAGAAGTGAGTTTTGTAAACCTTGACTTCCAATTGGACTTCATATTCCATTGTCAGATAATGTGTTCTATTATGAATCTGAAAATATGGTGACCACACATGTAATGTAGAATGAGAATATATTAAGTCACATGACTCTTAATTTCACTATATTCTCAGTTTCTGGTAAAATGCCTGGCATTCAATGAGAAATTGAGAGAATAAGTTTTCTTACAATCCACTTAATTTTTTAAAAATTCTTTAAAGATGTATGGCATTTTTCACAGAGCCAAAACAAATCATTCTAAACACTGTATGGAAACACAAAAGACCCTGAATAGCCAAAACAATCTTAAGAAAGAACAAAACAGGAGGTATCACTCTTCCTGACTTCAAACTATACTACAAAGCTACAGTAATCAAAACAGTATTGTGTTGGCACAAAAACTGACCCATAGATCAATGGAACAGAATAGAAAGCCCAGAAATAAACCCACACATTTATGTGGGCAATTAATCTACAACAAAGTAGGCAAGAATAAACAATGGGGAAAATAAAGTCTCTACAATAAATGGTGTTGAGAAAAATGGACACCTACATGCAAAAGAATCAAACTGGACTACTTTCTTGTACCATATACAAGAATAAACTTAAAATGGTTAAATACTTAAATGTAAGACCTGAAACCATAAAACTCCTAGAAGAAAACATAAGCAGTATGCTCTCTAACATGTTTTAGCAAGATTTTTTTGGATCTGTCTCCTCTGAAAAGGGAAACAAAAGCAAAAATACACAAATGGGATTACATCCAACTAAAAGGCTTTTGCACAGTGAAGGAAACTATCAACAATATAAAAAGGTTGCCTACTGGATGGGAGAAGATATTTGCAAACAATATGTCTGATAAGGGGTTAATATCCAAAATATACAAAGAACTTATACAACTCAACACTACAACAATAACAACACAAGAACAAAAAATGCACTTAAAAAATGTGCCAAGGTCCTGAATAGACGTTTTTCCAAAGAACATATACAGATGGCCAACAAGCACATGAAAAGATGCTCAATATCACTAATCATCAGGGAAATGTAAATCAAAACTACAATAAAATATTACCTCACACCTGTCAGAATGGTCATGGTAAAAAGACAAAAAATAACAAGTGTTGGTAAGGTTGTGGATAAAAGGGACTCTCATGCACCATTAACAGGGATGTAAATTGGTGCAGCCACTATGGAAAATAGTATGGATATTCCTCGAAAAAATAAAAATAGAACTACCATATGATCCTGCAATTCCACTTCTGGGTACTTATCTGAAGAAAATGAAAACATTAATTCAAAAAGATAATCCACCTCTATGTTCAATGTAACATTATTTACAATAGCCAAGATACATCTATACAATGAACTATTACTCAGCCATAAGAAAGAATGAAATATTGCCATTTGTGACAATATGGATGGACCTAGAGGGTATTATGGCAAGTGAAATAAGACAGCAAAAGACAAATACTATATAATTTCACTTATATGTGGAATTTAAAAAACAAAACAAGTGAACAAACAAAAACAGAGTCACAGATACAGAAAACAAGCAGGTGGTTCCAGAGGGGAAAGAGGTGGGGGAAGGAGAAAAATAGGTGAGGGAGATTAAAAGCTACAAACTTTTGATTACAAGATAAATGAATCACAGGTATGAAATGTACAGTGTGGAGAATATAGTCAATAATTATGTAATATCTTTGTATGGTGACAGATGACAACTAGACTTGTGATCATTTTGAAATGTACAGAAATATTGAATCACTATGTTGTGTACCAGAAACTAACATAGTTTAGTAGGTCAATTATACTTCAAAAACAAACAAACTCACAGAATGAAAGATCAGATTTGTTGTTACTTAGAGGTGGGGGTGGGTAGAGGGCAGATTGGATGAATGCAGTCATAAGATACAAATTCCACTTACAAGATAAATAAGTACTAGGGATATAATGTACAACATTTTAAAGATACTTAACACTGCTGTGCATTATAAATGAAAGTTAAGAGAATAAATATTAAGAGTTCTCATCACAAGGAAAAAGTGTCTTATCTCTCTAATGTTATAACTATATGAGATGATGGATATTCACTAAACCTACTGTGATCATCATTTCATGATGTACATAAGTCAAATCATTATGTTGTACACCTTAAGCTTATACAGTACTGTATGTCAATTACATCTCAATAAAACAGGGGAAATTGATGTATTTACTAGAAATCTTGTCGTCCATTTTGCTCTCTCGAAAGTGCATACATAGCCCTGTGTCTGGCACACAGTAGGTGCTTAGTTTAAGTTTGTTAATCTACTTACTTCATAATCATTCCAGATTTCCTGATTAAGCAGCTTAATATCAAGTATTTCCTGATTTCAGTACAAAAAATCACATATTAAGATAAGCCATCCAAATTGTTCAAAAAAATGAATTGCATCTTTATATTCAAGAAGCTGTGTTATCTATCAGCAGCTGCCTCTTCTACAAAATGACTGATAGACAAATATGCCTTATGTTTGGGCTACTGCATTGATATTATAATTATATATTCAATATATGAATAGAATATAGCCATAGACATTTCATCAAGTTCAAAAGTTAAGGATAGAATTGCAATAATGGAGAATAGTTGTAAAAAAATTATGTGCCCTTTTACATATTTGCAAAATATATGTTCTTTTCTGCCTATAAAGCATTCAAAAATCTTTCCTCCATTCATACTTTGCATCTTCCCATGTTGAATCCTTCCACATCTTCCAAATGTTGTATAAGTGTGAATGCAGAACTATATTTTAAAAACACCATATCTTTCCTGGAGTATATTTACCTTCTCAAAGTCAAGTTTCTTTAGTCGCTCACTCTCATGGAAGATATAAGGAAAGCGATCTAGCATAAGATATTTATTTCAATCCTAATTCAGTTAAATGCAGAGAAAATGTGTTTCCTTACATGGCAAACTAAGACATCAACTTTCAAATATGCTTGTGAAAAGGGATTAGGAAATTTCTGGTCTATATTACTTCTAGCTCATGAACAAGAGTGATAATCAAATGAAGTAATTTTGGTTTGGGTTGCGTGATTTATGTTTGCCACACATTTGGTTCAAAGAAAAATTGATCAGTGTTATCAGTACATCCTCCCTAGCTAATGTCATGCACTGCAAAGAGTACACTGAATCTTTGAGGGGAAGAATTGTGAGATATTTTCATGTTTCCATTTTATTTTAATTCTTTTTTTCAAATATGGAATATGATAGGCTATTACAGTTTTTACATATGACCAAGAATAAAATTTAAATGGATTGAGAAAAATAAATACTACCATTTACTTCTATGAACAAGTAGAATTTTATTCCATTACTTACTTTCTATTTGAGCTGTATTTAAGTTAAAAATCATGACATACATATATATTGTAACGTATTCCATGTTCCTAAGACATATGGCACCAGAGAACAAGAGCTTTGACAGTCAGAGTTCTTGCAGCTATATGACCTTGGCCAAGTTATTTGACCTTCTAAGATTGCATTCCCTCATCAATTGAACCAAGAATTTAGGCAATAATTCCAAATCTTTCTCTTGTGGGATCTAGTCAAGAGTGGGTTGATGCATTTTTTGAATCTCTTTAAATCTATAGATTTCCCTCTAACTCCTTTTTTGTTCCTCCTTTAATTTATCTGTTAAATAAACAAGTTCTAGGTTATGCTGATTGCATTCCTGTGGTGTTAATATGTCCTTCTGTCTTTGTATCTCCTGGCAAATGATAGATGTAGGTTTGACCAAATTCAGATTTATTTTTTTGACAAGAATATTCTGTAGGTAGTATTGTATTCTTCTATCTGGAGACACATGATAAATGATTGCTTTTCTTTTTGTGATATTAGCAACTGTTGATAATCAATGCCAAGTTCATAATTTCTATAGAGATTTCTAAGTTTTTCTGAATGAAGAGTATCAAAATATATGGTGACACTGTAAGAAGATATTTGTGTTCAACTTGACATAATTTTCTCTTCTCTTAAATAAAAACTGTAAATTTCTAATTACTTCTCAAGATTCTTGGTCAGTAGAAATGATCAATAAAAATGAAATGAATAGAAACATAAGATTTTCATGAGTGATTTAAAATGAAAAACAATGAGAGGGAGAGAAAGGTAGCTAAGAAAATAAAACTGTAAGATGTACTCATAGTACTTAATTTTGTTATGGCCTGGCCTTGGCAAGCACCCTTACTAATGGCTTTCCATTCCTGGAAACCCAATAAAGATAAGTAAGTAGAAATAAGTCAACATTCCTGCATACCTTCCTGAGAAATTCAGTCTATTAGCCTTTCCAAGAAAGCCTTGAAAAAATGTTCTTTACTGTATTGCAAATCTGAGTGACAATTTCTACTTTCAACCCTAAGAGGAAGGAGGCAATAGCATTAATGAGAAGACATTTTCCTAGTTAGATTGTGCCAGAAAAATTCCCCAGAGGACAGAGCACATAGAAATGAAGTGATACCCCACCAAAATGTTGGCACCAGGGGCAAAGGAAAAGCCTCATTATAAGCTTTCCTCACTACAGTGAAAGAGAACTGTGTATCTGCACTGGGGAGGGGAGTGGTGGGTGTGGGTGTGGGTGTGGGGATGGCAGCCAGAATGTAAGTAGCTAAGTCTGCGGAGTGGAATGAAGGTTCTGCTGTCATCCTTCAAAGCCATGTGTGCAGCACGTAATTGCATAAGACTCTTCTCTTAGACTATGCCGACTTGATCTTTTGGCGTGTAGGGTAGCACATTAGGAACAGCCCCAGAAGGAGCAGTTTCAGCTGGAGAGTAAAAGTAAGACTGTATCTGAAGCACAAGGCACTGAAATGAGCAATTATAGATCAGGTAGGAAGAAGTAACACAGTCAGTTCTCAAACAAGGGAATCAATAGAAAACTCTATAAGGAATAGAGCAGTACACCAATTTTGTGTTCCAAAAGTTTGTGTGAAAAATGTTTGTAACTCTGAATACTTTTCTTCATAGACAGAAAGTTTTGTACAGTGATGAAGTTTTCAGGTAGCCTAGAAGTTGGCAATGTTAGAGAAATCTCCTTTTTTCTCTTTCCTCTCTTTCTTCCTCTTTCTTTCTTTCTCTTTTTCTTTCCCTTCCTTCCTTCCTTCCTCTCTCTCTCATCAAAAATGTGAGCTCCTACTATGTCTAAACACTGGGGATGCAGAAGTAAATATCAACCCCTAATTATCAAACACTAAGACAACTGGATACTGACCTGTATCAGGCATAATTATCATTTCCATCTATACTTCAGTGAAAATGAAATATAATACAAATAGTGAACTACTGCTAAGGATGACTAATGGTTGAAAAACCACCCTTAGTAAAGCACTTATGCATCATAATCTAAAAATGGAAGAGTTTCTCTAGTAAGGTTTGGTGACAAAAACAGAGGCTTGGAGCCTGTGGTCACACATGCTATTTGTTTGGGCTGGGGATCAGCAGAGTGAGCTGCTGAAGGGCTAAGTAAAACAGGAGATTGCCAACTTTCTGAATCTAAGGAACAAGAGGTAATTTTCTCTTCTTGGTTCTCGAGACTCTGGAAGTGAATGGCCATGAATCTTTGAATAAAGCCACTTATGAAGCAGTGGACCAAAGAAATCAACAAACCTCCCAAAGAGAAATGTTTGGTTTGCATGTGCTACACTTACAACTACACTTACAACTGCAACTGTTGGATGTGATGTTTTTACTCAAGACAGAATCACACTCACTAGCAAAAACAACTAGTTTGTATACACTTCCTAATATTCATTTTAACATTTTCCAGTTAAATAAGGGTAGCTCTTCATCTTCCTCTTCCTTGGAGCAATGATGAGCATCAAATTGACTGATCTTCTAGGGAGTGATTCCTTCACTATTGGATGTTAACATTCTTCAATATTTTCACTGTCCACTTCACTAAATCCAGACCCCTTAACAAAATCTCAGTTATTTTGGTTCAATCCCATTTCCATTCACACTTTTCTCAGTAGCTCTTATCATCTCCAATTTTCCTTTTAATTTATGGGCTTTTCTAGATCTCTTAGGCTCACCTACTTTCTTCAAGAGCATCTCCGCCTGCTCAGAAGATATAATCACATGAATATAGGAGAATAATAGTGATGATGTACGCTACATTTGAACAGCAAGAATAAGACATTAAATCCTTTGAGAAAAACAACTAAATTAATATTTTGTTTTAAATTTTTTTAATTTTATTTTTATTTTGTATTGGAGTATAATTGATCTACAATGTTGTGTTTGTCTTAGGTGTACATCAGCTTGATTTGGTTATATTATATATATATATATATATTTTTTTTTTTTTTCAGATTCTTTTCCCATATAGGTTATTAGAGTGTTGAGTAGAGTTCCCTGTGCTATACAAGAGGTCCTTGTTGATTATTTTTATATATATTAGTGTGTATATGTTAATCCCAACCTCCTAATTTATCCCTCCCCCCTATCTTTCCCTGTTGGAAACCATAAGTTTGTTTTCTAAGTTTCTGCATCTGTTTCTGTTCTGTAAATTAGTTCATTTGCATCAATTTTTAGATTCCATCTGTAAGTGATATCATATGACATTTGTCTTTGTCTGGTTTATTTCACTTAGTATGATCATCTCTAGGTCCATCCATGTTGCTGCTTTTCATTCTTTTTTATGGCTGAGTAATATTCCATTGTATATATGTACCAAATCTTCTTTATCCATTCCTCTGTTGATAGACATTTAAGTTGCTTCCATGTCCTGGCTATTGTGAATAGTGCTGCTATGAACACTGGGGTGCATGTGTCTATTCAAACGATGGTTTTCTCCAGACATGTTCTCATCTAGAACTCATGTGTAACTTAAATGTTTTTAGTCCTATACTCATGCATATTTGTTACAATATATTATTGTGTGTGGTGAATAAGTGTCCAGTAAATTTTCCACCAATTGTTATATCAAATATTCAGAGAGGGAGAGTTCAGATTGCAAGAGATACCTGTCCTTAATGTCAGGCACACAAAGATCCCTTTAGCTTTCCCTGAACAGCTCAGAATCTGACTTTTTTTTTTTTTTAGTTTAGGATGTCATGATAGTTGCTCATATGTCACTGCCAAAATCCCTCTCTCCTACAAAGCAACATAAGCCAAAAAATAGGCTGACTGCCTTCAGAATGAAAAACACAGTCCAAAACAATAGGCAACTACATGGCATTCATAGGAATAAAATAACCAGTGAAGCACCATGACACATGCATTGAGCCTACATTATATTAAACTATGAATCTGAATAATTTGATTTTCCCAGACAATGCAGGGAAAATGGAATTACTCTTTGTCATAGTTACTACAAGTTTAAGGATACTTAGTCTATTGAAATAATCTATGAAAAATACTTTTTAAACAGTAAATTTCTATCTAAATATACTGAGTTACTGTTAGAGTTGCTGTTATGGGCTGAATTGTATCCCCTCAAATTCATATGGGGGCCTAACCCCTAGTACCTCAGGATGTGACTGTTTTTGGAGATAGGGCCTTTAAAGGGGTCGTTGAGTTAAAATGAGACCATCAGGGTAGGCCCTAATTCAATCTGACCAGTGTCCTTAAAAAAAGAATAGATTAGGACCTACAAAGAGACACCAGTGGTGTGCATGCACAGACCACCATGTGACTAGGCAGCAAGAGGGCATCCATCCAGGGAGAGAGGCCTAAGAGAAACCCAATGCTGCCAGCACCTTGACCTTGGATCCCCAGCCTCCAGAGCTGTGAGAAAATAAATTTCTGTTCTTTAAATGACCCAGTCTGAGATATTTCACATGGCAGCCTTAGCAAATGAATGCAGTTGCTATTATTATTATTTGACATTAAAATAGCACCTGGAGATTAGAGTCAATATAAACCCTATTAAGTCAAAACAAATGTTTAATGCAACTAGCCCTCATAAATTTAATTGTTCCCAAAGGAGAAATTTCTCCTAAAGGAGAAAACCTGACAAGCACAATTCCTTTTATATATAACGAAAGAGAGGTCATTTCTATGGGAACCAAGTCTCTGACCATATAGAATTTCATAAACATGACTGGTTGCCAGGAGCTGCCTAATCTTGAAATCTTAATCTCTTAATAGATCTTTAGATGCCAGTCCTAATTCCAACAGATTTCAGAACAGGCAATTATTTCTTCAGTGGATCCCATAAAGAGGTCACAGAGGAAGTTGTTTCTAAGGTGATAAGATCAGTGTTAAACTTTAGAATGAGGTCCATAATGTTTACAGCCTGGTCCTTCCTTACTCAGTCACTGAACCATTACTCTTCCAATCAACAGGCTTTTAAGGTGGGCCTGCCCTGTGACTTGATAATTAAGTAGTGTATTAAAATAACTGTTTGTTTTCAAAGATAGATTGGATGATAGAAGTTGTATTCTCTTCTAGCATATAATAACTACTTGCAATAATGAAAGGACATTTGTTGTGGATGTTTGTAACACACAGTATGGGGGAACCAGAGCAGGGGAACATGTTTACCTCTGAATAAAGTCAGGAGTGGATCCTGCTGGCAAGAACCCAGGCAGGGCTTGGAGTCAACGACTTTGTTTCTACCCATTTCCATCTTTCAAATGTGATAAATTCTGCTCAGAGAACTGCATTCTGTGAGATCACGGAGTTTCAGGGCTCTTCACTCGCACAGGACCCTCTTTCCGAGGAGCCCTAGCCAAAGGGAAAAAAATGTTTTTTTTTTAGGAAAATATTTTGATTTTTTGGTTGTTGTTAATGATACTGTTGGCTTTTGAAATTCATGATTTGTTATGATTACTTGATTATTCTAAGTATTCACTCTCATATCTAATTGTGTATTTCTAATCTTGTATGTGCCAAGTATCAGTCAAGTAGATACGTAGATCATAGCTATTTCACAAGTGATATAATTATGACTCAAAGAAGGTAAAGGAGTTTTCAACCAGAGGAAATTTTGCCTCCTGGGAGCAATTTGGCAGTGTCTTGAGCCATCTTTGGTTGCTATTACAAAGCGGCATGGTTACCGGCATCCTGCAGATAGAAGCCAGGGATGCTGCATAACATCCTAAAATGCAGAGGACAGCCTCCCGCATCCAAAAATTATTCAACCCAAAATTTCAATAGTGCTCAGGTTGAGACACCTTAAAATAAATTGTCCACTCTTTCAAAACTAAGAGGTGGTAAACCAGGATTTAGAACCAAGGGTATCCAACTATAAACTGCAAAGCTCATGCTCTTGCCTCTACATGACTGTGACTGGTTAAAACAATTGAACTCTTTTCTATCAGCAGTACCAATATCAGTGCTCTGATAGAAGTTAGTCTCAATTGTACAGTGCAGCAATGGTCACTGCATTTGCCTTCTAATTGTTCTGTAATGAAAACTAACAGAGGTATTCAATATATGGAGATACACAGGTGTGAAAAAAGGGGAGGTAGACAAACAAGATGGTACCAGCCCTTTTCCAGTGCTATGTGTCCCAGTTAATGGCACCATTATGCACTCAGTTATACAAGCCATGCCCCAAAAGTCATCCTTAACTTTGTCCTCTCCCCACTTCACCATATTTAATCCATGATTTCATCTCTTAAAACCTGTTCCAAGTCATCCGGGTTATTACCTTCTACTACTGCTCTAGCATTCACACTGGTGGATCCTGTCTACACCACAGTCAGAATTATCCTTTTGAAATACAGATTTGAACATGACACCCACCTAAGTTCTGATCCCCACATTAACTGCTCGTCCCTCCATTACCCCTGGCTTAAATCACACAACATCCTCCCAATGGTCTTAGAATAGGGGCCAAAATCCCCACAAAGGCCTACAAGGTCTTCTTGGTCACACCTGTGACTTTTGTTGTAGAGTCGCCGGCCAACTTTCTCTCTCATTCTTGGTGCTCTAGCCCCTGGCTCTCTTTTAGTTCTTTGACATACACATGTTACTTGCCAGTACAAAACCTTGCACTATGCTTAAAACACTCTACTTCTCACTCCTACTTATTTTTTATCTAATGCGTTTAAATAAAGCTCTCACTTCCTTGGGTAGGCAACATTCTCACATTTTATGTTTCCATAGCACTACAAAGATCTCCTTTGTGAACTTATAACAGCTATAGTTTTACATTTACACGTACGATCATTTTTTTTTAAAATGTAATTTGCACTTTAAGCTTCATGGGGACAGGCACAGTGTTTAGCTTTGCTTGAACAACAAAGTATATTGAGAATCTATCCCCAGCAACCCTTAGAGAACCTGGCACTTAATGAGGTTCAATAAATACTTGTTGAATGAATTAGTGAACAAATAAATGGATTAATGCTTGGATTAATGAGTGTATGATAGTAAAGGGCTAAATAGACTTAGGGTAAGAATAAGCCTTAATACTCAGTGTAACATAAGTTCTGAATTAGGTCTGATACCAGCTAAATCAGAGTCAACAAGATCTTAGGCAATTAGAGACATCTAAAGCAGGATGGTCATTCACTCTGACCAAAAAATATTAAGAAGTAATTGGTGAACTGAGTTTTTGTGTGAAATGAAGACTTTTAATTTGTACCTTCCTATAAATAGTTAATTTGCACCTTCCTATAAACAGTTAACCATTTCCCCAAAGCATAAAATTTTAAGCCTTAAAAGATCATCACTAGTAAAAATAAAAGTATCTAGTATCAGATGATTCCACTGATTTCAATTGCAGGTGGCAGTGGAGTAGAGCTTTTTCCAAAAGTCCCAGAAGTGCAACCCTAAGGTGACCTCTTGGGATCCAGGAGCGGAAACAGGGCTCTTGGCATCAGAGCCTACATCTTGAGAGACCCACATGTGCTCAGTCTACTTTGAGCTGTGTGATGCCTTGGACTCATATCATGCTGAACCTACAGTCCATTCCAGGTAAGAAAACACAGAAGATCCGAAAAAGAAACATCATAATGCCTCATGCATCTTTGTGGAATCTAAATTCAAATATAGGAACTTGCTCTCTCTAAAAATGAAATGCTGGATTCTAAATTTGAGACATGAAGAGTTTGTACTTGACTTCAGGAACTTTATGTGTCTTTTTTTTTTTAAAATTATAGCAGTACATTCTCCCGAATTGCAGGTTATCTCAATTTAAAACAACCTTTCTCTAAATCTGCCAAATATGGTCTCTTAAAAATGTTATGTTAAGAATAAAAAGTGAGTTTTTGACCTAGATGAATATGGTAATATGAGAGCAAAATGTCTTAGCTATAGCATTCATCTTAAAACGACTGTAATTCCACAACCTAAAATTCAACGTTTACCCTTTGGTTTTTGCAGTGACATTTTTCCATTCATTTACCACCATGCTGACAATGATTGGTCATAAAGCAACAAATTTTGGTTGGCTTTTACCCAACTTGCTCCAAAATAAGTGACTCTAGGATCTGCCAGAACCTCAACAAAGGATAGGTGGCCCCTTGACTGTTTTGCTTTTAATTACCTTTATATAAATAAAGCAGGTTGCCCAGCCCTTTCTAAAGCTGAAAGCCAGCCTTAAATGCCTAAGCGACATGACCCTTGACAGGCACTGACACCCTAGGACAATGAGATGCTGAAATTCGAAGTGCTTATTGTTTCACATCACAAACAGGCTCATTGTGCACTTCTCAAACAAAACAACACAAAGTGGTGACCCACTTGACCTGGCTGACCCTTTTTCTTAGGGCAAACAGAAGGCAAATTAACTCCTTCTTCTTAAGTAATAGCAGCAATGACAATATAATTGGTATCCAAATTATACCTTTTACAGGAACTGCTGTTAAGTCTCCACATCACGCACCAGCTCACCATGAAAAATTCAAGTTAGCATTAGATTTGGTTTAGGACAGCTCACTGTGAAACATTTCTGAAGTGATAAAACATTCCAGTGCCCTTGGTACTTTCCCCATCCCAACCCCTTTTGAATAAAGAATTATCAGCTTGAAAACAAATACAAATAGAAAGGGAAACAGAAAGGCAGGTATCACTGATCATTGACTTGTGTCTTCAGCAAATATTTGAGAGTCTGTATGCAAGATGCTGAGAGACTTAAAATGAATGTGACAGTGTCCATTTACTTATAATAATGAGTGCTGTTTATGTGCTAGACATTGTGCTTTATAAACATTGTCTCATTTAATCCTCACAAAACCCTATGACATAGGCAATATATTATCTCAAATATAGAGATGTTGGAATTGAGATTCAAGGATTTTTTTTGGCCAAATTTGTGTCTGAGACAGACACGTGTTTCAACTATGAATGGCTACCTTTCATGAAATCTAACAGAAAAGAGATAAGGTAACTTGATCACAAGGCAGGATGAAAAACTGACTTATTAAATGCTACTTTTCACTTGGGATATATTTAAAGCTGATGGGGTTGGCTACTGCGACATTTATCTGCCTGTTTGCATTCAGATCTATTATGGCCCTTCCCTTGCTTTGCATCAAAGAGGGCTGACCCTGCAAACTACATTTCCCAGACTCCTTTTCTTCCTAGGTTGGGCTAAAGGGAAGTACTCACTGGTACTTCCAGTGAAGTACCAGTGGGAGGGAATGTGGAATAAAGAGAGAAGCCAGGATATTTCTCTTCCTCTCTGTTCTTTGAATTGTGTCTTTGTTCTTTGAGCAGTAGTACCTGTGACCGTCGTTCACCATCGTTCCAGCTCCCACCAGGCTGGTCCATCAGAGTTCCAACTTCTGCTATATGGCTCTAACCCACGGTTACTCCACCTTCTCTCTGTCTCTCCAGCCCTATAGTTGATGACAGCATCTAGTAATTGATACTTTCTGGGTTGTTTTTCCTTTCCCTGTGTGCTTTTTCTGCTCTTCTAGCACCTTGTTACTAATCCTCCATATTGCATTTCTTCCGTTGGCTTACTTGACAAGGTGATTTTATTTTTCTGGCTAGATCCTAATTGATACAGGCATCATGGAATTTCTGCTGGACCTGAAAGGACTGGGTAGACGACAAGAAAACAAATTAGAGGTTGAGAAGTCTTAGCAACAGCTCTCAGCCTTGCCCTCCTTCTCTTACGCTCATGGCTATCATGTAAGTAAGGAATCTGTCTTATGATGAAAGGACACGTTGAGTTAGATCTTCTCCAAATAGGCTGCTAAGAGGAAGGCATCTTGGCGTGGATCCTTCTCTCCCTGCTCAGGGATTATTAGTGCACACAGAAGAGGAGTTTGTTTCCTCTCTGAAAAGCAGGTGGTGAGCGATGGTAAAAGACATATATGGCACTGGAGTGTGACTGGGCCTTCTGCATTTCCTACTTTTTGGCTCCTGCGCACAGTGTGTTGAAGGCAAATTCGACAACTGATACAAGGACACTCTACAGTCAGCCTCAATCAGTGTGAAAAAGATGCAGGTGGCCTGGCAAACAGGCCACAGACACTCCATATTGGTAATAAGCAACACGAGAGAGAAATACTCTGAAGCTGAAATATTCGGCATCATGAAGACAAATCACAGTGGCAGCCACCTTACACATACAAACCAAAAATTTCATAGACGAGGCAGGAAATGAATACAGTAAATAGGGAGTGAGATTGGTGAACAATTATGGAAGAAAATAATAGCTAGTACTTATAGCATTCTACTGAGGTTCTGCAGTAGAATTAAGCCTCCATGTCCTAAGTCAGTGTTGCCTTCAGAGTGGGGTCCCCCAATCAGTGGCACCATGATCACCTGGGCACATGTTAGAAACATAAATTCTCACACACACCCCCAGACCTATGGAACCAGAAACTGTAGTCATCATCTCCAGTTTGTAGATTAAAAAAATTAAACTGTGATAGGTTAAGAATCATGATTCCAGTGTTATATAATAGTAGAGTTAGAACTTCACTTGGTTTTATGACATCCTGTACTGTCCTGTTCTGTACACATATTCTACCTGAAGGTAAGAATGGCAAAGGGTCATTTTCCACCATGTTGGTCATTAGATTTTTTGCAAAGGGTGATATGTCCCTGCTGCCTTCTTCTCACTCACAAAAGTGACTTTCTCATGATCTCACAGGCTGTCGACAAAATTTCCCTTTGCTCTGGAAATTGGAGCATCCTCATCAGGCATCTTGCCAGAGGCCAGCAATTATGCCCTCTCTGCTATATGCAGCAATGCAGTGTAGTGGGAGAAGGCATGGACTTCACAAGCCGGATTTACCAATTTCTTGCAGTGAATTTTGGAAAATTTCTTAAACTTTCCGAGTCTCAGGTTTTTCATTTGTATAATGGGGGCATTAACATCTTCTGCCTCAGAGGCTTGTGATGTGGATTACAGAGAGGTGTGCAAACTCCTTAACTCACTTTTTTTTTTCCATTCTTTATCAAATTCTTTTCCCATTTAGGTTATTACAGAATATTGAACAGACTTCCCTGTGCTGTACAGTAGGTCCTTCTTTTTGTTGTGACATGTACACACTGCTATATTTAAAATACATAATCCTTAGCTCCCTTCTTGCTATTTTATTTTCTTTTGTGTCTCTTTCCCATCTCTGAGAAGACTAAGAGTTACTCTAGGGCCATATACTAGATGGAGGTCAGATTGTCAGAATGTTTGTTTACAAAACCAGCTATGGAAATTTTACCTTTTTTTTTTTATTATGCACAACAGTTTCTCAGCCTTGGCACCACTGACATTTGGGGCCAGATAATTGTTTGTTATATGGGATGTCCTGTGCATTGCAGGATCTGGGTAGCACCCGCCCCCCCATCCCCTAATTGTGACAACTGAAAAATGTCTCCAGACATGGCCAGATGTCCCCTGAGTGCAAATCCATTCCCTCCCACCCCCCACTCACAAATCAGAGCTTGGTTTGAGGAGAACTGAAAGAGAAGAGGGTTATTCTACTCAGTTGCACAAATAATCAAGGAAACTAGTTATTAAACCCTCACAGAGGATTTTTACTAAATGGATTTATAACGATTCAAATTTTGGCAGATCATTTGCTTTGACAAAGAATATGTTTACACAGAAGAAGCCAGTTGGTGAACTGGGGCAAGTAATTTTATAATTTGGGTAGAACAGAAGCCAACTACTAAATAAACACTGGTGTTTTATGCTTGCCTTTCTATTTCGTTGATTTACCATATTATGTTATTAAATTCACCTAGCTCTGCTCAGCACATTAGCCATCTGAGAAGTTCTTAACAGTTATTATAAAAATCACCATTTTATTAACGTATATTGTAGTATAAACATAATTAATAATCTCATTCTTCCCAGACACAATAGTCTGTGTTCAGTGATCAAGCCCTTAAAATAAAATAAAAATGGTCCACACCTGTCCCTATGACCAACCAAGAAGACTGTGTAAGTCTTAGAAAAAAACGAATATATTTTGTCCAACTATCCCTGATGAGCTTTTGGGGATTGTAAATAAAAAAGAGAAGACAGCCACTGGGAACCCCTAATTATCTTTTCAATCCTTTCCCCTTTGGGAAACATCTTAGGTTGGACTAGCAGAATCTCCTGGGGTCCTGAGGGGAGATCATGAGCAGGAGGGAGAAAATGATCTGTGGGTCTGAGTGGTGAGTGCCTAATTCAAGTTTATCTTGAGCGATGAGAGTGGGATGAGTCCAGCATCGCTGGAGTGTCTGGCATAGTGTGTCTCAGTCATCCATGTGGCTGAAGCAGAGTGTCAGTCTTGTTCACTGAGGTTTGCAGTGGTGGGTGTGTCTGGGCTGCCACTCACTAGTTTGAAACATTGAGATAAGACAGCCTTATCTTGTGACCTGTGACTGGTTCAGCCTGGTCCATATATTTGGTCCTCTCAGTATGACCTGAGTGGTTAGTATGACCTCAGTGGATATTCAGTCCAGAATGAAGAATATAAATGGGTCACAGTGTGGCAGGTGCATTCAGCCTCTCAAAGGTGAGCAATTAGGTCTGGACAGTCTGCTTGGAGTTTCCAGTCTGGTCAAACCATCATTATGTCTAAGCTATTTATGTACAAGGTAATTGGGATATGTTATGGATTGCATGTTGGTTTTCCCCTAAAACTCATGCTGGAGCCCTAATGTGATGCTATTTGCAGATGGGGCCTTGGGAGGTGATTAAGTCATAAAGGGGGTGCCCCTGTGATGGGATTAGTGCCCTTATAAGAAGAGTGACAGCCCTCTTTCTCTCTGACATGTGAGGATATGAAGGTTGTCTGTGAGGCAGGAGAAGGCCCTCACCAAGAACCTAACCACGGTGGCACCCCGATCTTGGATTTCCGGCCTCCAGAACTGTGAGAAATAAATGTTTGTTGTTTAAGCCACCCAGTCTATGGTGTTCTGCTATGGCAGTACAAACTGACTAAGGCAGGATGTTTCTCCAAATTTCTGCCGGGCATGGTCCCCACTCTGATTTCCCAACACTGTGTCTGTTGTGGTTTTCATACATCACTGAATACCTGCTTATTTATTGGTGGAGAAATCACACAGAAGCCATATCAAGTTGAACTGTGGAGAAAGAATAAAAGCCTCTCCCGGATGGGAATGGCACCAGAGATTAACTGATTAGGTATTTACTTCACCCAGATAGACACCATCAAGATTTTTTTGTTTGTTTTTTGTTTTTCAGTGTCCAAAACAACATTTTCAGTCATGGCTGATAGATTTGGATACAAAGCTGGATGACCATTTCCAAAGAAACTCAAAACACTGTTTTACTATTATCTGAAAGAAAAGCGAGTTCACCAAACAATACATTTCTGAATGAGAAACAAGGGCCAAAAAATATATAGCCTGTGTGTTCTTCACCTTACTGTTTACTTTTCCTCTGCTCTTGTTCATATAGTTATTTAATGGATCGAATGCCAATCTGGCAGGCACTCAAGAAAAATAAGCCGTCTTTTTAAACATTTTTTTATTTTGTTTTGTTCTTGTTTTTGTTTTAAGACCAGGAGAAAATAGTCAAATGACACTGAACTGGCAGAGAAGAGCAGATGTCTGCAGTTTATTTTCCTTGATTGGATTTTAATCGAATTTTCATAGGACCTTATTTATTTTCACTATCTCATTAAGGAGTCTGGACTCATGGATCTAGCTGAGGGTCAGCGTTTGTTCCTGTTGATGGATGATGGAGCCGTGAGACTGGGACCGTCTGAGGAAATCTGATTCTGAGCAGAGACAGATGATGATATTCCAAACCAGGGAACAGCTGCAGATTAAGTGTCACAACTTTTTGTCTGGGATCTCTGGGAAATAGTCCTACTAATCTTTGTTACTAGCTTACAGTCCTGGAACATTCTGCTAACATTCTACGTGGAAAATCTAATTTAATATATTTATCACTCCATGTGTGAAATACAATTCCACAACCAACCCCTTATCAGCAATTCTGGCATCCCAAGAGCTCTCAAAACAAAACGAAATAACTTTTTCCCACAAGTTCCTCGCAAACCTATTCATGGCAAAACATGAGCAGAACTGATCTGAAGATATAAAATACTTATTTATTCCACTTTGTGTGCGTATTCATACATTTGCTGCAGAAACAGAATTGTGATGATTAAAAGGTGCTATATACACCGGGGAGGAAGGTATATAATTAACTTTCTTTTTTTTTTTTTTGGCTGCACCACACTGCATACGGGATATTATTTCCCTGACCAGGGATGTAACCCGTGCCCCCTGCAGTGAAAGCATGCAGTCTTAACTTCTGGACTGCCAGGGAAGCCCCAATATAATTAACTTTCTAAAATCTGAAAAAAAAAATTACCTTTCCAGAATCTGAAAAATGCTAAATTTCAAAATCTTTCTCCAGAGTTTTTGGATAAGAGGTGTGGGCCTGTAATACGATTATTAACTGAACTTTAATGATAAGGAAATTGACTCACGGAGGATAAATAGTTTGTTCTTCAGAAAGTGTTTATAAAAGGATAAGCTGCTTTGTCTAGGTGATAAGTGGGCAATTATGCAAAATTATATGTCTTAAATGTATTTTAGGTCTCATTGGCTAGGCCACCAATTTCTCCCTCCCTCTACCTTCCTGAGTCACCAGCAGAGAGAAAATCCTTCCATCACAGTAAGAGTGACTATATATAATAGTTTATATCTAAATTGGGACTCTTGTGAGAGTGAAGGGTACTCTATAAGGAGAGCACAGGACAGGTCTGTCCGGTGCTAACTGAGACAAACTGAACAAACTGACTCCCTATATATGTAATACCTTTACTCAAATAGGGACTCAGGGCAGAAAACCATGACTCACCCCATGGTGAGTTAACATTTAACTCCCAAGCAGTTTCTCTGCCACCCTGACCACTTTGCCCAGAATGGTCTTACATTTTTCCATTGCCAAACCTCACTCCTGTCTCTGCCTGAAGACATCCTTCCCGCCCTCCAAGACAGTTCCAGCAGTGCTTTCTACAGGAAGTCTTCCTGAACCTCCTCCTGTCCCCTGCACCTCCATAGCTCCACATTGGCTGTCGCCATGACAGAATATCTTGTACACACAGGGGCGTGTGCATTGATGAGGTGCCTGGCTATGTGAAACTGCTGTTGGTTGGTGGACATCCAAAAGTCCATGCTTCTCATGGTCTCCTTGGTGAAGAGCTTCATTCTTTTGCTATCTCTGATTGTGCCTGCAAGAATCAAAGCATGCCTAAATGTTTCCAGGAAGTTCCAAGGATGAGAGACAATGCTTGTTGATGGTTCCTGATGCTTCCATCAGATCTCGGAATAAATGCTTTTGCTCTAAAAGGGACATTTCTTCACCAGTCATTGCCCACTGAAAAGCTTTCGTTCCTTGATGACATTTCCAAGGCAGCAACAATCATGATCTTGTTGTTCAAGGTTTGTTTTGCTCAAGAAATACCATGTCCAGTTGGTCCCCCCTCTAATTGTGGTTAGTTGGTTCACTTGAAAATAACTGCCATTCTATCCTCACAAGAGAACTCATTATAACTGAAAATGTATGATTCCTCATGGACCAGTCCTAGACCCTGTCTTTAACCTAATGTTCCTGTGTAATCTACATCCGTGCTGCCTGGGATATTTGTTTAAATGCCAATACCAATCCTACTACTTTTCATTTGTTTCTTGGGTTGAGTCTCATAATACTGCATTTTAAGTAGTCCCCCAGGTGATTATGGGTCACATGACAGTTGAAAGGTCACTGATGTAATTAAATTGAATTAATGTGGAGGTTTAAGTCTTCCTTCAGTTCTAGTACAACTTCCTTCCTTCTTCCCCTTTCTCTTCTTCTTTCTTTCCTTCCTTCTCTACTTCTTCATTCATTAAGGAAAAATTCAAGAAACAAACAAACAAAAAATGGTAACAGAATTTTTTAAAAATGAGAATTTGGCTGCATTTTCTCCTTTCGCCACTGTCCCTCTTTCCTTCATGGACCTATAACACACACTCCACCCCTAACCATCAGAAACAAAGAGAGATCATGAAAGCAGAACCTGACAGGAGTGACTGTCAGTTATTTATTCATTTATTTAGTAATCAATTTATCTGATAATTTTGATCTGATCCCATAGACTATTTATTAGATGATTATCTATGCTGAACAATATGGTAGCCACTAGCCACAGGTGGCTATTTAACACTTGAAATGTAACTAGTCTGAATTGAGATGTTCTGTAACTATAAAATACACCCAAGATTTCAAATACCTATTTATAAATAAAGACTGTAAATAATCTTATTAGTAATTTTTATATTGATTATATATTGAAATGACAATAATTTGGATATATTGAATTATGTGAAATGTACAATTAAAATTAATTTTACTTGTGTCTTTTTATTCTACGTAATGTGGCTACTAGAAAATGTAAAACTAAATATACGGCTTGCATTTGTGACTCACATAAGGTTTCTATTGGATAATGTTGCTGAACATGTTTGTAGCTTCTTACATAGCAAAGTGCGTAACCTGGGGTGTCCCAAGCTGAAGAAGTAGGAAACCCAGCGTCAGAGAGAAGACAGCTCTGGAAACACTAGGGTCTTAATAAGAACATAACTCCTCAGGAGGAGCTTCAAGATGGCGGAAGAGTAAGACGCGGAGATCACCTTCCTCCCCACAAATACATCAGAAACACATCTACACGTGGAACAACTCCTACAGAACACCTACTGAATGCTGGCAGAAGACCTCAGACCTCCCAAAAGGCAAGAAACCCCCCACGTACTTGGGTAGGGCAAAAGAAAAAAGAAAAAACAGAGACAAAAGAATAGGGACGGGACCTCCTGCACCAGTGGGAGCCGTGAAGGAGTAGAGGTTTCCACACACAAGGAAGCCCCTTCGCGGGCGGAGACTGTGGGTGGCAGAGGGGAAAAGCTTCACAGCTGCGGAGGAGAGCACAGCAACAGGGGTGCGGAGGGCAAAGCGGGGAGATTCCCTCACAGAGGATCAGGGCCGACCAGCACTCACCAGCCCGAGAGGCTTGTCTGCTCCCACGCTGGGACGGGCGGGGCTGGGAGCTGACGCTTGGGCTTCGGTCGGAGCGCAGGGAGAGGACTGGGGTTGGCGGCATGAACACAGCCTGAAGGCGGCTAGTGTGCCACGGCTAGCCGGGAGGGAGTCGGGGGAAAATTCTGAACCTGCCGAAGAGGCAAGAGACTTTTTCTTGACTCTTTGTTTCCTGGTGCATGAGGAGAGGGGATTAACAGTGCTGCTTAAAGGAGCTCCAGAGACAGGCACGAACCACGGCTACCAATGCAGACCCCAGAGACGGGCATGGGACTCTAAGGCTGCTGCTGCCGCCACCAAGAAATCTGTGTGCAAGCACAGGTCACTCTCAACACCTCCCCTCCCAAGAGCCTGTGCAGCCCGCCACTGCCACGGTCCCGTGATCCAGGGACAACTTCCCAGGGAGAACGCATGGCGCGCCTCAGGCTGGTGCAATGTCACACTGGCCTCTGCCACCAAAAGCTCACCCCGCACTCCGTACCCCTCCCTCCCCCCGGCCTGAGTGAGCCAGAGCCCCCGAAGCAGCTGCTCCTTTAACCCCGTCCTGTCTGAGCGAAGAACAGACACCCTCAGGCGACGTACAAGCAGAGGCGGGGCCAAACCCAAAGCTGAACCCCGGGAGCTGTGCGAACAAAGAAGAGAAAGGGAAATTTCTCCCAGCAGCCTCAGGAGCAGCAGATTAAATCTGCACAATCAACTTGATGTACCCTGTAACTGTGGAATACCTGAATAGACAACAAATCATTCCAAATTGAGGAGGTCAACTTTGGGGGCGACGATATATATATTTTTCCCCTTTTCCTTTTTGTGTGTATGTGTATGCTTCTCTGTGTGATTTTGTCTGTAAAGCTTTGCTTTTACTATTTGTCTTAGGGTTCTGTCGGTCCTTTTTTTTTTATTACTTAAAAATATTTTTTCTTGATAATTATTTTTTATTTTAATAAATTTATTTTACTTATTTTATTTTATCTTCTTTCTTTCTTTTCTCCCTTTTTTTCTGAGCCGTATGGAGGACAGGCTCTTGGTGCTCCAGCCAGGCATCAGGGCTGTGCCACTGAGGTGGGAGAACAAAGTTCAGGACACTGCTCCACAACAGACCTCCCAGCTCCACGTAATATGAAATGGCAAAAATCTCCCAGAGATCTCCATCTCAATGCCAAGACACAGCTGCACTCAACGAGCAGCAAGCTACAGTGCCGGAAACTCTATGCCGCACAACTAGCAAGAAAGGAACACAAAACCATCCATTAGCACAGAGGCTGCCTAAACTCATGATAAGGCTACAGACACCCTAAAAACACACCACCAGACGTGGACCTGCACACCAGAAGGACAAGATCCAGCCTTATTCACGAGAACACAGGCATTAGTCCCCTCCACCAGGAAGCCTACACAACCCACTGAACCAACCTGAGCCACTGGGGACGGACACCAAAAACAACGGAAATTATGAACCTGCAGCCTGCGAAAAGGAGACCCCCAAACACAGTAAGTTACACAAAATGAGAAGACAAAGAAACACACAGCAGATGAAGGAGCAAGGCAAAAAACAACCAGACCTAACAAATGAAGAGGAAATAGGCAGTCTACCTGAAAAAGAATTCAGAATAATGATAGTAAAGATGATCCAAAATCTTGGAAATAGAATGGAGAAAATACAAGAAATGTTTAACGAGGACCTAGAAGAACTAAAGAGCAAACAAACAGAGATGAATAACACTAAATGAAATTAAAAATTCCCTAGAAGGGATCAATAGCAGAATAACTGAGGCAGAAGGACGGATAAGTGACCTGGAATATAAAATACTGGAAATAACTACTGCAAATCAGAATAAAGAAAAAAAGAATGAAAATAATTGAGGACAGTCTCAGAGGCCTCTGGGACAACATTAAACACACCAACATTCGAATTATAGGGGACCCAGAAGAAGAAGAGAAAAAGAAAGGGACTGAGAAAATATTTGAAGAGATTATAGTTGAAAACTTCCCTAATATGAGAAAGGAAATAGTTAATCAAGTCCAGGAAGCACAGAGAGTCCCATACAGAATAAAACCCAGGAGAAACATGCCAAGACACATATTAATCAAACTATCAAAAATTAAATACAGAAAACAAATATTAAAAGCAGCAAAGGAAAAACAACAAGTAACACATAAGGGAATCCCCATAAGGTTAACAGCTGATCATTCATCAGAATCTCTGCAAGCCAGAAGGGAGTGGCAGGACATATTTAAAGTGATGAAAGAGAAAAACCTACAACCAAGATTACTCTACACAGCAAGGATCTTATTCAGATTTGACAGAGAAATTAAAAGCTTTACAGACAAGCAAAACTTAAGAATATTCAGCACCAACAAACCAGCTTTACAACAACAAATGCTAAAGGAACTCCTACAGGCATGAAACACAAGAGAAGGAAAAGACCTACAATAATATACCCAAAACAATGAAGAAAATGGTAATAGGAACATGCATGTCAATAATTACCTTAAATGTAAATGGATTATATGTTCCAGCCAAAAGACATAGACTGGCTGAATGGATACAAAAACAAGACCCGTATATGTGCTGTCTACAAGAGACCCACTTCAGACCTAGGGACACATACAGACTGAAGGTGAGGGAATGGAAAAAGATATTCCATGCCAATGGAAATCAAAAGAAAGCTGGAGTAGTAATTCTCATATCACAAAAAATAGACTTTAAAACAAAGACAATTACAAGAGATGAAGGATACTACATAATGATCAAGGGCTCAATCGAAGAGGAAGATATAACAATTGTAAATATTTATGCACCTAATATAGGGGCACCTCAATACAGAAGGCAAATACTAACAGCCATAAAAGAGGAAATCGACAGTAACACAATTATAGTAGGGAAATTTATCACCCCACTTTAACCAATTGACAGATCATCCAAAATGAAAATAAACAAGGAAACAAAAGCTTTAAATGATACATTAAACAAGATGGACTTAATTGATATTTATAGGACATTCCATTCAAAAACGAGAATACACATTCTTCTCAAGTACTCATGGAACATTCACCGGGATAGATCATATCTTTGGTCACAAATCAAGCCTTGGTAAATTTAAGAAAATTGAAATTGTATCAAGTATCTTTTCCGACCAAAACACTATAGGACTAGATATCAATTACACAAACAAATCTGTACGAAATACAAACACATGGAGGATAAACAACACACTACTTAATAACCAAGAGATCACTGAAGAAATCAAAGAAGAAATCAAAAAATACCTAGAAACAAATGACAATGAAAACACAATGACCCCAAATTCTATGGGATGCAGGAAAAGCACTTCTAAGAGAGAAGTTTATAGCTATACAAGCCTACCTTAAGAAATAAGAAACATCTCAAATAAACAACCTAACCCTGTACCTAAAGCAATTAGAGAAAGAATAACAAAAAAACCCCAAAGTTAGCAGAAGGAAAGAAATCATAAAGATCAGATCAGAAATAAATGAAAAAGAAATGAAGGAAATGATAGCAAAGATCAATAACACTAAAAGCTGGTTCTGTGAGAAGATAAAATTGATAAAGAATTAGCCAGATTTATCAAGAAAAAAAAGGGAGAAGACTCAAATCAAAAGAATTAGAAATGAAAAAGGAGAAGTAACGACAAAGATGTCACAAAGAAAGAAAACTACAGGCCAATATCACTGATGAATATAGATGCAAAAATCCTCAACAAAATACTAGCGAAGAGAATCCAACAGCACACTAAAAGGATCATACATAATGATCAAGTGGAGTTTATTCCAGGAATGCAAGGATTCTTCAATATAAACAAATCAATCAAGGTGATACACCATATTAACCAACTGAAGGAGAAAAACCATACGATCAGCTCAATAAATGCAGAGAAAGCTTTTCACAACATTAAACACCCATTTATGATAAAAACCCGCCAGAGTGTAGGCATAGCAGGAACTTTCCTCAACATAATAAAGCCATGTGTGACAAACCCACAACCAACATCATCCTCAATGGTGAAAAACTGAAACCATTTCCACTAAGATCAGGAACAAGACAAGGTTGCCCGCTCTCACACTATTATTCAACATAGTTTTGGATATTTTAGCAACAGCAATCAGAGAAGAAAAAGAAATAAAAGGAAGCCAAATTGGAAAAGAAGTAAAGCTGTCACTGTTTGCAGATGACATGATACTATACATAGAGAATCCTAAAGATGCTACCAGAAATCTACCTGAGCTAATCAATGAATTTGGTAAAGTAGCAGGATACAAAATTAATACACAGAAATCTCTTGCATTCCTGTACACTAATAATGAAAAATCTGAAAGTGAAATTAAGAAACACTCCCACTTACCATTGCAACAAAAAGAATAAAATATCTAGGAATAAACCTACATAAGGAGACAAAAGACGTGTATGCAGAAAATTATAAGACACTGATGAAAGAAATTAAAGATGATACAAATAGATGGAGAGATATACCATGTTCTTAGATTGGAATAATCAACATTGTGAAAATGACTCTACTACCCAAAGCAATCTACAGATTCAATACAATCCCTATCAAACTACCACTGGCATTTTTCACAGAACTAGAACAAAAAATTTCACATTTTGTATGGAAACACAAAAGACCCCGAATAGCCAAAGCAATCTTGAGAACGAAAAGCGGAGCTGGAGAAATCAGGCTCCCTGACTTCAGACTATACTACCAAGCTACAGTAATCAAGGCAGTATTGTACTGGCACAGAATCAGAAATATAGATCAATGGAACAGGATAGAGAGCCCAAAGATAAACCCACGCACATATGGTCCCCTTATCTTTGTAAAGGAGGCAAGAATATACAGTGGAGAAAAGACATCCTCTTCAATAAGTGGTGCTGGGAAAACTGGACAGCTACATGTAAAAGAATGAAATTAGAACACTCCCTAATAGCATACACAAAAATAAACTCAAAATGGATTAAAATCCTAAATGTAAGGCCAGACACCATCAAACTCTTAATGGAAAACATAGGCAGAACACTCTGTGACATAAATCACAGCAAGATCCTTTTTGACCCACCTCTTAGAGAAATGGAAATAAAAACAAATATAAATAAATGGGACCTAATGAAGCTTAAACACTCTTGCAGAGCAAAGGAAACTATAAACAAGATGAAAAGATAACACTCAGAATGGGATAAAATATTTGTGAATGAAGCAACTGACAGAGGATTAATCTTCAAATCATACAAGCAACTCATGTAGCTCAATATCAAAACAACAAACAACCCAATCCAAAAATGGGAAGACGACATAAATAGACATTTCTCCAAAGAAGATATACAGATTGACAATAAACACATGAAAGAATGCTCAACATCATTAATCATTAGAGAAAAGCAAATCAAAAATACAATGAGATATCATCTCACACCGGTCAGAATGGCAATCATCAAAATATCTAGAAACAATAAATGCTGGAGAGGGTGTGGAGAAAATGGAACCCTCTTGCAGTGTTTGTGGGAATGTAAACTGATACAGCCACTATGGAGAACAGTATGGAGGTTCCTTAAAAAACTAAAAATAGAACTACCATGTGACCCAGCATTCCCACTGCATATACCCTGAGAAAACCATAATTCAAAAAGAGTCATGTACCACAATGTTCACTGCAGCTCTATTTACAATAGCCAGGACATGGAAGCAACCTAAGTGTCTATCAACAGATGAATGGGTAAAGAAGATGTGGCACATATATACAATGGAATATTACTCAGCCATAAAAAGGAATGAAACTGAGTTATTTATAGTGAGGTGGATGTACCTAGAGACTGTCATACAGAGTGAAGTAAGTGAGAAAGAGAAAAGCAAATTTCGTTTGTTAACACATATATATGGAACCTAAAAAACAAACAAACAAACAAAAGGAAAATGGTCAGAGGAACCTAGGGGCAAGAAGACGGAAATAAAGTTGCAGACCTACTAGAGAATAGACTTGAGGATATGGGGAGGGGGAAGGGTAAGCTGGGACAAAGAGAGAGAGTGGCATTGACATATATACACTACCAAGCGTAAAATAGATAGCTAGTGGGAAGCAGCCACATAGCATAGGGAGATCAGCTAGGTGCTTTGTGACCACCTAGAGGGGTGGGATAGGGAGGGAGGGTGATGCAAGAGGGAAGCGATATGGGGACATATTTATATGTATAACTGATTCACTTTGTTATAAAGCAGAAACTGACACACCATTGTAAAGCAATTATACTCTAATAAAGATGTTAAAGAAAAAAATAAACAAACATACCTCCTGTTACCTGGAATGGAGCCCAGCACCTGCAACTTAAATAAGCTGCCCAGAGGACTCTAGTAGGATTTATCCCCATCACCACTTTCCATAATACCTCAATTTAAATGATATTCCAGGTTACTGTATAGCACAGGGAACTCTATTCAATATCCTGTAATAACCTAAATGGGAAAAGAATTTGAAAACGAATAGATTCATGTATACATATAACTGAATCACTTCGTTGTTTACCTGAAACTAACACAGCATTGTTTATCAACTATACTCAAATATATAATAAAATAATTTAAAAAAATTTTTTAAAAATAAATGATATTGCAGGAGTCTACCTCCAAATACTATTTTTGTGCTTAAAAAAAAATAAAATCACCCTCTTCAGAGGGTTTTATCCTGCCCAGTTAAGAGCTGAGTGAGGGATTCATGTAAATAAAGTGTGATACCATCAAACAATTCTTTGTTTTTGCTTAGTTTTTGCAGAAGCCCACTTGATGCATGGATTGCAGCAGCAAAAAGAACAGTCCCAGATCATTCCCTTATCTAAAGTCCCATTTCTCCTAAACTGTCATATTCTGCCTGCTTTATCAACCACAGTTAATTTGGCTTTTTGAGGAGCACTTCCTTTTTCTCTTATCAGTTTGTACATTATCTGTAAGAGTGATATTCAAGTAACAGAATCCTCCACTGGCCTGTTAGAATCTGAGGTCAGAGCACATTTTTTTTTCCCTGACTGAGATGGATATTGGATATAAGGTTTCCTCAAAAAAGGAATCTCATTCAGAAGATTCTAGGAAACTACCTATTGCATGTCTTCTTTACAGCGATTATGATGGTGACTCAAAGTGTTTGGGTATTTGGGGGGACTTCAGGTAAACAAAAAGAAAATCAGGTGTCAGAAACATGTACGAAAGTTGTGGATATCAACATTCGTTATAAATAGCCCCGTGGTGTCCATCAATAGTAGAATGGTGAATTCAGAAAAGCAGTAATATATAGCAATGAGCACAAACAATCACACAAAACCATGGATGAACCTCATAACATTGAACAAAAGAAGCCAGATACAAAAGAGTATATACTGTGTGACCCTACTTATATAGAGTACCAAAGCAGGCAAAATTCAACTCTGATGTTAGGAGTAAGAATGATGGCTACCCTTGAGGATGGGGTAATGATAGCGACAAGAAAGAAGCATAAGAAGAGCTTCTTAGATGCTGGTTGGACATGTATGTTGTCTGCAAATAGTCACTGAGCTCTACACTTGATATATACAACTTTTCACATTCACGTTATACTACAGTAAGTAAAGAAGAAGAAATGGCAGGAAGACGAAGGGCAGGATGGGAATATCAAGGTTTTCATTAGTCAGAAACCAGAGATTTTCATTGGCCTATATCCTGCACACTGCTAAAAGACTCAGAAAATGGCTCAGTCCAAATCAACTAAGAGAGGAGAGCTCACACAAGTACTGAATCCTTTAGAAAACCTTCCTATTTCTTCTCATAAACTATATTTTTAAAAAGGGAGGTAGATATATATTTATAATTGTTATATCTTCTTCTTGGATTGATCCCTTGACCATTATGTAGTGTCCTTCCTTGTCTCTTGTAACATTCTATTTGAAAAACAAATATCTTATGTTAATGCATATATGTGGAAACTAGCAAAATGGTACATATGAACCAGTTTGCAGAGCAGAAATAGAGACACAGATGTAGAGAACAAACGTATGGACACCAAGAGGGGAAAGCGGGGTAGGGGTAGTGGTAGTGTGATGAATTGGGAGATTGGGATTGACATATATACACCAGTATGTATAAAATAGGTAACTAATAAGAACCTGCTGTATAAAAAAAATTAAATTTTTAAAAAAAGGAAGTGGAAGGAGACTTCTATGCAAATATAAATCCCTTCATCTCCTTTGTCTTTCCAGACTCTTTACCATAAGTACTTATGCCTTATGCTTTGAAGAAGCATAGATAAGTGGGTTGTTATCAGGGAGTTCAGGAGATAACAGTGACAACCTAAGGTTCCTTGAGGAGACAACAGAACACCAGTGAGCAACTGTAGGCATTCATAACGTGAGACAATTCAGGGGAGGAATGGCAGGCATTTTCAAAAGCTTTCTGCCACCACCTGAGTTACTAGACTTCATCCTGATTAATCATAGACTTCTTCTGTGATTATTTCCCCAAAATAAAATTTTTGTAGAATAAATAGTGCATTTATTCATGTATTCAGTACATATTGATTGAACACCTACTAAAAGTCAAGTGCTATGTTAGATGTTGACAGTATAAGAATTAGTTGTGGTTTCTGATTTTATTTAGGGTGCCATAGATTAATGAGAGAAAAGACTGGAAAGGAATTATAGTATAACCCAGTAATAGAAAAAGCACAGATTATTAAGATAGCAGAAATGCAGAAGCACCTCCTCTACTAGGTTGTGTATCTAATAGGTGATGGGACATTATTGGCTTTCGTGGCAAAAATCACTCCTGCTAGCTTGAACAAAACAGAGATTTTACTAGATGGATAGAACTACATTTTTATGAAACCCAGAGCAAAAGTGCAGTAACTCCAAAGGCATTGAATTGTGTTCTGAAAGGTCACCAAGATTCAGAGAAGCACATCTCTTCATCTCATGAGCTCTTCTTCCCTCTTTGCTGTTCACCTGCTCATCCAGAGTCTCAGGCTTCTGTTTCTACAGGTTGGTTTTATTCTCTTTCCCTCTTGGTCTCTTTTCCTGATGCATTTGCAGTTGAGCAAGTGTGGCCATCCCTGCCCTGATTTTACACCATCTCTAAGTGTGAGATCCCAACAGAAATGATGTCTCAATTTCAAATTTCTGGGACACTTGTCTCCTAGCATGGAAAGGTAGGTGCTCATTTAAGGTGTAGGCATCAGAGCAAGTGTGAGCACTATCTCTACAGAGTCTCACAGAGAAGGAGATGCTTTAGTTGAGTTTTGAAAGTCAGGCAGAGCTTTGCCAGCAAACAAGGAGGGTCTCGAGAAAGGCATGAATTGTTCCAGAAATGGTTTTAGAAAAGTCACTTTCAAAACCTTTTTGACATGTACGGGTTAGGAGTTTTCCTGGAGTGTAGAAAAATCATTTTGGCAAAACAAATGTAAAAGAAGTCAACGTTAAGAAACATTCTCTAACTATCCATGTCACCCAAAGCTGTTTGAGAATGACTAGCTGATAACGAAGTGTTATCTGAAATGGATTAAGAGAGAAGTCGTTTATAAAGACGCAAGAGTCTTTTGAAGATCACAAACAGAAATTCTATTTAACTAATAGTCAATGGTGATAATAAAAACAAAAGTAAAGTTCTCTCATCCTGAAAATAGCTTAATATCTTTCAAATAGGATGTATGGATTCAAAAGTCAGACTCGAGATACCAAACCCCTAAGGATTTGATGAACTTTCCATGGTGGTATTTGTAACCTCTCAACTTCCTGTTTAGTAAATATGAGTCATGGTAGTGATTTCCAAGTGTCTCTAGTGGCAATGATGATCTGAGTAAACCAGATATACCCTTGGCACGCTAACACAAACAGCAAATAATTTCCTTTCTCTGCATGCATGTTTATGTTAACATTTATTTACGGTTTCTGTTTCTAATATTTTCAAAGTTGTATCCTGAGTGAAACGTAATGTCTTCTCCTTTAATTAAGTACAGTATTTTGTCTTTTTCATGGATTTATCAAAATGTTTTAGCCAATTCAGAACGTCAGTGTTCTCAGTTTTAACCAACAGAGAATGCATACCTTCCCCCCTTCAATTATTTTTTATTTTACTTGAGGTGGTATGTTTGATTATTTTCTTATCAAAAATTGGATATTTTGCTACTTAGAAGATTTAAACTTTTCATTTGCTTTCAACTTTTCCCCTAATTGGAAACCTACAGAAAACAACTAACAGCTTCGAATTATATAGGAATGGAGTATTCATATATTTATTGCTGTTAAAAGAATGTTCTTGAGATCATCGACAACTGGACTTTTCTGGTCCTGGCTTCTGTATTTCTCCCTTGGGTTTGGCTTCCCATTTTTTTTTGTAATTGATTTTATGTTGGACTATAGTTGATTTACAATATCATGTTAGATTCAGGTGAACAGCAAAGTGATTCAGTTATACATATTTCTTATTTTTCAAATTCTTTTCCCATATAGGTTATTACAGAATACTGAGCAGAGTTCCCTGTGCTCTACAGTGAGTCCTGTTGTTTATGTATTTTATATATAGTAGCGTGTGCATGTTAATCCCAAACTCCCAATTTATCCCTCCCCACCCCACCTTCCCCTTTGGTAACCAAAAGTTTGTTGTCTAATTCTGCGAGTCTGTTTCTGTCTTGTAAATAAGTCATTTGTATCATTTTTTTAGATTCCGCATATAAGTGATATCATATATTTGTCTTTCTCTGTCTGACTTACTTCACTTAGTATGATCATCTCTAGGTCCATGCATGTTGCTGTAAATGGCATTTTTTATTCTTTTTAATGTCTGAGTAGTATCCCATTATATACATGTATCACATCTTTATCCATTCATCTTGGCTTTCTTTATAAACACCTCTGTGGGAGAATGATGTGCTCGCTTAGGCAGTAACTACAAGAGACTGCTTATCTCCATGTGTAATCCAATATGGAAAGACCTAGCCATTGTTCAAAGAGCTCTTGATCTTGACTTCAAATCTCCCTAGTCTTCCCACCTTCTCCAAAACAATAGCAAGTCCTTGGTCATTGAGGATTAGGTGTCTCATTTGAAAACTGCAGAGGTTTCTGGCATTATGAGTTTGAAACCGTATCTGAGATCATTTGGGGTTCTACCTAGTTGCTTTACCAAAGAAGTCAAATATTTACCTGGTTTTGATATTGAGGTTTTGAGAAAGATTTTATCTAAACAAAGGCGTTCTCTTAAATTGTTGGAAACCCTTTGACCTAATTGATGTCTCAGTTTCTTCTCATTTCCCCACGTCTATAACCATGGGAAAGAGCACAGGGGTGGTGCGCTTCTTCTCTTTTCTCTAACAGTAGACTTTGGGTTGCACTGCTTAGCCCAGAGGAAAGAATAAAACACATTATGACATGGTCTGAATATTAGTAAACTCATGAATGAAAATCTCTCTGGGGTCCTTAGCTGAAGACTCCAACCAAGAACCTTCTAGAACTGAGATAAAAATACATAAGGATAGAGAAAACAGCCTCCTGAAGCATAAATGGAAGAGTTCTATTCACTCTACACCTATGAATTGTTTCCTGTTTTCATAAGACTTTTCTATATTCAGACTCTAATTACCTAAAGGGTTACTATTCACTTGTTTGAAGTTCTCTCTGCATAACTGAAATTATTACTGAAAAATGCCATGGCCAGACCAGTCATATTGCTGTTGATCTCTACTCCAAAGAAAAAGTCTATGATTTGCCCAGTGGACTCTGAACCAGTGGTTCTTAAAGTGTAGGACCAGGACCAGGAGCATCAGCATCACCCGGGAACTTGTAGAAATGCAGAATCTCAGGCACCACCCAGACCTCCCGGGTCAGAATCTGCATTTGCCAAGATCCCCGAGGATTTTGTGTGCCTGTTCAAGTTCAAGGGGCGCTGCCTTAGACCGTTCTCCTCCACCAGCCACTTAGGCCTCATCCCAGACCACCCAAATGAGAATCTCTGAGGATGGGCCCAACAGACCCAGCCATCTTCCAGGTGATTCTGACATACACTCAAGTTTGAGACTCACTGCTCTAAACTCTCTGTTCCTCTGCCCTCAGTGGCAAGTAGCAAAACTGAAGAGAAGTTAGAGACAAAAAATGGGAAAATGTCCAGGCAAATTGCTGATCAGAGATATTTACCTTTTTTCCCTTTCTCCACTTCCTGCATTTTCCTTCACCCAGAAAAATGAAACAGGATTTCCTTGGGGATACTTTTATCTTCAAGAAAAGGCAGGAAGTCAGGACAGAATTAAATAAAAAAGATTTCAGAAATAAGTCTGAGATGCGTGAGGTCTTTCATCTCTTATCATGGATGCCAGCAATATCGTGCCACTGTGACACCATTAATCTGTGAGCTGTGACCTTGGCATTAGGGTCAGTGGCTCAATACTCTAAGCACATTGAAACCATCTTGCTCCTACAGGTTTCAGCTAGTCTTCAGAGCTTCCTCTTGGCTGTCTTCCCTATGCCATCCCCAATCTTACTATTCTAAAATAAAGATATACCTAAACTTTTTCAGAAAACTAATTTGCATGTTTCTGTAAAGTTTTCATGCCACCTGGAACATAAATCTTGCTGAAAGCATTGGCTCTAGTGTTAGCTGGTTACTAGCTGCCTGCTGCAGTCATTTTCAAGGAGGTAAAAATATTCTTTATTTGCTCTTCTGATTGGCAGTAGCCTGGGGTTTTAAACAACAGTTTCTTTCAAAAGATGGTGCTATTAGAATGATGGGGACAGAATTACTTTCAGTATGTGTCATACATAATCTGTTTGCAAAATGCTGTGAGACATTTGGATAAAAGGCAACATTTGGCTCACAAAAGACACTTTTGGTGGACAGATTTACCTACTGAGACAATGTTTTTGTGATTATTTACCATTTATGATCATGCTGTATATGCCACCTTACAGAATTCATGAAAGACAGTCCATGGCTTAATCCACATTCTAAAAGTCTTTGAAACATTGTGTGAGAAATGAATTTTCTTGAAAGAAAAAGCTTAATAGTAGCCCCTTACCTGTTCATTGTGCTTTATGGTTTACAAAGGGCTTTCATACATACTTTTACAATAACTCTGTAGAGTAGATAAGATGGGCATAATTATTCCATTTATATAGAGGAGAAACTGAAGGTCATGAAAGTTAGAGGTCTTGCCAAAGTTATACAGCTAGTAAATGGCAGAGTTCATGCCCTGAGACAGAAGGGTACCATTCATTTCTGCTTCTTGAAAGAAAGAAAAATTGAAAAGAGATACAGAAATACTGTGAAAATGACTTGAATAAACAAATGTTTCTACTTTCCCAAGTGCTTGAATGTTTCCCTACTGGCTGGTTTGAGCTACCTTGGACTCATCCTACCACAGAATAACTCTTACAGCCACACGCCAGACCTGAGAGACCTGATTTCTCTTCCATGTCAGAACACAGTCAGACTGGGGTGTAGAACATAAGGTAAGATCAGTTACAGGAGAGAAGGAGGATCCAATCGCCCTCAATATAGCATTTACTACCTTTTGATAAAACGTCCACCCTACAATGTCATTATGAACAGTGTTTTCTTAAAATCTTCCAATAGGTAAATCTGAAGATCAGTAGTCAAAATGTCCAGCAGAGTTTAGAAGAAATATAGATAGAAAGCATGGTTTCATTTCAAAGCATCTTTCATGAACTTTAAGTAATATGTGCCTTGTGCAACTCATCGTAAGTGGAAGGAAATAAAACATGCACTGGATGCCCACCAGGTGATAAAGGTGAATCCATTCACTTCGACAGACACAACACTGAAGTTTCATGGTGAAGCTTTGAGGTAGACATTATTACTTCCATGTTGCAGGTTTATTCCCTCAACTGATAGTTATTGAGCTCTTACTAGGTGCTAATCTCTGATGAGAAAATTTTGAAAATGGAATCTGGACCCTCAAACCACTCATCCCCTAATGCGTGGGAAACACGGACAGTGATGAAATATTGAGTCAGTGCAGTGACAGAAAATAGGCCAACGATATTATGGGGCTTGGGAAGGGTCAGCTAACTGAGTTGAGCCTTAAGCAGTAAGAGTTAATCAAGCAAAGAAAAGGGAAAGGAGAATTTCAGGCAGAAATACAGATTAGCCAAAGAATTAAGGGACAAAAAAATAACAGAGTATCTGGGAGAAATTTTAAAGGGTGTAAAATGGGAGAAATAGCTGGTAAGTGGGGTAAACCATGCTGAGAAACTTGGCTTTGTCTGAGGATGATGGCGACACATGGAAAAGAGAAATAGAGCATAGTGAGATCAGACCTCTCAGCTGACTACTCTCTGTAGGACGGAAGATGGGATAGAGAGGAGCAAGCCTGGGAGAAGAAGTTGTTACGAGAGTATCGTAGTGATCCAGACAAGGGATGGTGAAGAGTTGAAATTTCAGAGTGGAACAAAGGATGGAAATAAAAACAGAGATTTAGGGGCTTCCCTGGTGGTGCAGTGGTTGAGAATCTGCCTGCCGATGCAGGGGACACGGGTTCGAGCCCTGGTCTGGGAGGACCCCACATGCTGCAGAGGAACTGGGTCCGTGAGCCACAACTACTGAGCCTGCGCGTCTGGAGCCTGTGCTCCGCAACAAGAGAGGCAACGATAGTGAGAGGCCCGCGCACCACGATGAAGAGTGGCCCCTGCTTGCCACAACTAGAGAAAGCCCTCGCACAGAAATGAAGACCCAACACAGCCATACATAAATAAATAAATAAATAAATAAATTTTAAAAAATGAATATCTGCTTAAAACAAACAAACAAACAAAAAAAAAACACAGAAAAACCCAGAGATTTAAGAAACGTCCCTGCTGGCACAGTGGTTAAGAATCCACCTGCCAGTGCAGGGGACATGGGTTCGATCTCTTATCCAGGAAGATCCCACATGGCATGGAGCAACTAAGCCCGTGTGCCACAAGTACTGAGCCTGTGCTCTAGAGCCCGCGAACCACAGCTACTGAAGCCCGGATGCCTAGAGCCCATGCTTCACAGCAAGAGAAGCCACCGCAATGAGAAGCTTGAGCACTGCAATGAAGAGTAGCCCCTGCTCGCCCCAACTAGAGAGAACCTGTGCGCAGCAACAAAGACCCAACGCAGCCAAAAATAAAATAAATAAATAAATGTATTTAAAAAAAAAAGAAATATTGGGAACAAAATAGAAGTGTCAGTATTTAATGATTAAAAATAGATGAATAAATAAGCTCTATTAAGTTAAATATTTGCCTCTAGGAAACATGACCAGGATGTGGTGGAGCCTGGATTCTAACCCATGATGGAGTCGAAGGGATTAAGAACCCCTCTTGTATAGACTGCAGACTTTTCACTCAGGACACATAACTGATACACTACATTTAACGCCATATGTGTACATTCATTACTATATAACTTGTTTTCCCCATTTTTTATAGGTACATTAACATACCAAGCCCCCAGCATTGCGGGTGAGGGTTCATGGTGAGAAAGAAGTCCTTTAGATTTCTCTAGAGAAATCTAGATTGAAAGGTTATTTTGGAATCACATCTTAAAGCAGAAGTTGGATACTCATGGAGTGACTTGAAAATAGTGATAGAACAAAAACAGCAAAAAAAAAAAAAAAGTTTGCTTGTAGAGGTTTTCATGAAGAGTAACTTACAATTTTCTTTTACTGAAAGGAGTGCAAACTGTTTTTTGTTTTTTTTTTTTCATCTACAGGGATATCTTCTTGCTGTGTAACATCTTTGACGCATCCAAGAACACTTGAGTCGCAGTGCATGGTTAGGCAAGTGTGAGGAGAGTAGACACCACCTCCGTGGGGGAAAGAGGACCAGGACATTTGCACCTGGTACAGGCTGATCCTTCCAACCTACTTGGTAGCCAGAGAAACTGCGGGAGAGTAAGTGGCACATGTGCCTAGGGGCTGAGGAACCTGCTGGGAGGGAAAGGGATCTTGAATCCATCCAGAGAATCAGTGGAAGTGGAGCCTTTTCCACAGTCCTCACCATGAAAGGACCCCACAGACACAACAGGGATCTCAGCCCTGAGATGATCTGGCCTCAGGTACAGCCCTGAGCCCCCAGGGACAGTGTGCAGGCTGCCTGTGGAAGTCCATTTGGACAGACTTCTTGCAAGGTGTCCACCCAAGCAGTGGCTTTGCTTATGAGCTCAGAGCTGAAAGATTTGTCACTTTGGTAGCCCAAGTGTGGGAGCCACTGCAGCTCATGCAAGGATCTGCACAACTAAAGATTTATCGCAGTGGTGGTCCTTCCCTGGGCCGTGCAAGATACGTTTTCAACAGAGACCCCATGTCACAGCAGCAGCAGAAGCCACAGCAGGGGTTGATCAGGAGTAGATGCCAATTCCCCAAGCCTGGCAGCTGAACTAGCAACTAGAGTTCGTACCACATTTGAGAACAGGGGCAGGAAGGAAGGTCTCAAATACTGGGTTATTTGTTAATAGAATCTGTGAGAACTCAAGTAATTCATTGAGGTAACAAAAGCGATCTGAATATAATTGTGCTTCCAGCTAGTGAAACTGAATATACTATATTAACTAAATCTTTAAAACATTTTTCTACATTATTTCTATTTATTTTATCTTTATTCACTTTATTTTTATTTTACATAAGCTTTACAAAGCACTTTGTCATTGATCAGACAAGGGATCGTCACAGTAACATTATATATATTCTAAAAAGCATTCTAGAATACGCAGTTTACAGATGAGGAAAACAATGACAGAGCTGAGATTAGGTCTCTACCCTAGCATTTAACTCTCTCGTCCAAGGTTCTTCAGGCATATTTTCTTTACCACTCCTGCTCCTGACTTTGAAAGCTCCAATCTGCATGGATGTTCGTAAATTAAAACAGAAGGTCAAATTAAAAAGGAGAGAAAGCAAGTAGAATCTGACAGTAATATTAATACCTCTGAAATCCCTGGTCTTTTCAATTAACAGCCTCTTTCTGAGAGGTTTATTGCTCTTGGCTTGAACTGAGGTCATTAAAACACCTCAAAAAGCCTACTTAAACACTCTCTCCAAGGTTTTGGGTACCACTTCTGCTTTGCATAGATTCAGAGAGAAAGCATAATAAAACAGGCCCCAGGGCTGTCATGTGTGTCGCTTTGCCTTTGTTTTATAACCCGAGTTCATGAGCCTGTTCAGCATTTACCCCTGGATATAGAGAAGCTTATATACTTTATTCCAAATGTAGGTCTGAATAAAAGTAAATATATAAATTAAGTGACCCTCTAGGTATGGCATACCTTCCAGCTAAATCTCAATGTGATTTTGCTCATTCACATAAAAGGGGCCTGGCATAAAAAGCATGCTACATGGCAAGATGAATCACGGCACTTTTATTAACCCCACTGGATGAGCCTCCTCACACTGGAATATTTTACAGCATTATTTTATTGGCAGTCACTGTCACCAAATAAACTATAAAGTAGTGACTGGTGTAGTAGAACTAGACAGCTTGAAGGATCTAGACTACTTGTAAAAGAGAACTATTTTGCCAAGCACTGCTACAATAAAGCAATTCTGATGCTTATAAAAGAATATAACCGAGAGTGGCAAATCTCAGTTGAACCAGGGCTTGGGGAAATTACCTGGTGAGGATATAACTGGCATCAGAAGCCTTGTTATTTTCAAATGCATGAGTTTGCTTTTGTTTTTATTTTGTTTACTTTTATATCTTATAAGAGAAGGCAGTAATATTCTGAACATACTGTACTTTACCTCTGTGGCCAAACACATCATGCACTCATTATATACTCACATTTGGGAGAAAAATAACCAGACCATAATGTAGGAAGCTGCTCAAATTGAGCTTGAAGAATTTGTACACAAGGAATGAATGATTCTTGTCTTTCTCCCCTAAACATTCTGACTGGCCCCTTTTTTTCATCTAGAAAAGACTAACTGAATCTTTTTCCCAGAAGAAAGGGAATGACATATCAAAGAGTTTCAGAGGTAATATTGGTTTGAACTTTTAACTGTGTGATGTAATTTTACCATTGTTTAATAGTTGGCAGAATTTTTTCATCCTATGAAGGAGAACCTCCAGTCTCTTGAGTAAAATTAAAAACAAAAAACAAAACATTGCCTATCTAAAGACAATGTCCTGAATTATATAAAAAGAAGGGATTTCAAAGTGCAGGAAGATAAACAGGGTCACATGTGCCTCCCTTTTGAATCTGCCAGACGTGTCTTTCTAAAACCAGATCTGATGATTTCACCTACCTGGCTCAAAACTTTTGCCTACAGCAGAAAACCCCAACCATTTCAGCTGAGCCAATTGACCTTTGCTATTGGCCCCTAGCTACGTTTCCAATTTTAGCTCCCATCTTTCACCCTGGGACATCCAGCTCTAAGGTTCTAGGTCTTTTCATTCTTAATACTTAGCACATGACTTTTCTCTGCCAGCAATACCAGTACCTTCTCTGCCTATTCATTCTCCAGCCTCATTCCCTCTGCTCCGGTCCTTCCATGCTTCACACCTAACTCTTACTGGCAGTTTTTGTTTAGGACATAACTCTCCCAGTGGATGATAAAACAGTCATGGATTGGACCCCGTTAGACTTCTATGAATCTGTTCACAGATTCACCAGTGCCTTGCACAGGTTCTAAGACACAGCAGGTACTTCATAAATGTTTGAATCAACTAAGCTTAATTTTTAAATTGTGCTTATGTTCATTCTCCTCACTACTTAGAGATTCCTAGACAATTAGGATTCTGTTCTGTTTACCATACTATTCCTAAGTCAAGTGTCTAGCAGAGTGCTTGGCACATAGAAAATGCTCATTACTTTTTTCTTTTTTTACTGAATAAATAAGGAAATGAGCAGGGATGCTTTTTAGACACAAATTTATAGATTTTAACGCAGGCTACCACTTACTAACTTAAAGACTGGAGCCAGTTCTTAACTTTCCTCAGCTATAAAATGCTAATAAAAGTATCAACCTTCGAGCTATTGTGAAGATCAATAGTAGCGACATGTATATGTAATAGCCTAGTGTTTGACATACGTATACACTCAATAAATGTTGGTTCACAACAAGAGATTAATTTCCAAAATATATAAACAGCTCACACAACTCAATAACAAAAAAAACAAACAACCTAATCAAAAAATGGGCAGAAGACCTAAATAGACATTTCTCCAAAGAAGACCTACAGATGGCCAACAGGCACATGAGAAGATGCTCAATATCGCTAATTATTAGAGAAATGCAAATCAAAACCACAGTGAGGTATCACCTGATACCACAGAATGGCCATCATTAAGTTTACAAATAATAAATGCTGGAAAGAGTGTGGAGAAAAGGGAACACTCCTACACTGTTGGTAGGAATGTAATTTGATACAGCTGCTATGGAAAACAGTATGGAGGGTCTTCAAAAAACTAAAAATAGAACTACCATAAGACACAGCAATTCCACTCCTGAGCATATATCTGGAGAAAACTCTAATTTGAAAAGATACATGCACCTCAAAGTTCAAAACAGCACTATTGGGCTTCCCTGGTGGCACAGTGCTTGAGAGTCCACCTGCCAATGCAGGAAACAGGGTTCGTGCCCCGGTCCGGGAAGATCCCACATGCCGCGGAGTGGCTGGGCCCGTGAGCCATGGCCGCTGAGCCTGCACGTCCGGAGCCTGTGCTCTGCAACAGGAGAGGCCACAACAGTGAGAGGCCCGCATACCGCAAAAAACAAAACAAAAAAAACAGCACTATTTACAACAGCCAAGACATGGAAGCAACCTAAATGTCTGTCAACAGATGAATGGATAAAGAAGATGTGGGACATATATACAATGGACTCCAAAGTATACAAACAGCTCATGGAGTTCAATATCAAAAAAACAAACAATCCAGTTAAAAATTGGGTGGAAGACCTAAACAGACATTTCACCAAGGAAAACATACAGATGGCCAAGAGACACATGAAAAGATGCTCAACATCACTAATTATTACAGAAATGCAAATCAAAACTACAATGAGGTATCACCTCACACTGGTCAGAATGTCCATTATCAAAAAATCTAGAAACAATAAATGCTGGAAAGGGTGTGGCGAAAAGGGAACCCTCCTGCACTGCTGGTAAGAATGTAAATTGATACAGCCACTATGGAGAACAGTGTGGAGGTTCCTTAAAAAACTAAAAATAGAACTACCATATGACCCAGCAATCCCACTACTGGGCATATACCCTGAGAAAATCATAATTCAAAGAGTCATGTACCACAATGTTCATTGCACCACTATTTACAGTAGCCAGGACATGGAACCAACCTACATGTCCATCGACAGATGAATGGATAAAGAAGATGTGGCACATATATACAATGGAATGTTACTCAGCCATAAAAAGAAACAAAATTGAATTATTTATAGTGAGGTAGATGGACTTAGAGTCCATCATACAGAGTGAAGTAAGAAAGAGAAAAACAAACACCATATGCTAACACATATATATGGAATCTAAAAAAAAAAATGGTACTGATGAACCTATTTGCAGGGCAGGAATAAAGAGGTAGACATAGAGAATGGACTTGAGGACATGGAGTGAGAGGGCAAAGCTGAGGCGAAGTGAGAGTAGCATCGACATATATACTCTACAGAATGTAAAATAGTTGGCTGGTGGGAAGCAGCAGCATAGCACAGGGAGATCAGCTCGGTGCTTTGCAATGACCTAGAGGGGTGGGATAGGGAGGATGGGAGGAAAGCTCAAGAGGGAGGGGATATGGGGATATATGTATGCATATGGCTGATTCGCTTTTTTGTGCAACAGAAAATAACACAGTATTGTGAGGCAATTATACTCCAATAAAGATCTATTTTTTAAAAAAGAATGAAATGTTGCCCTTTGCAGCAACATGGATGGACCTAGAGATTACCATACTAAGTGAAGTAAGTTAGACAGAGAAAGACAAATATTGTATGATCTCACTTACACGTGGAACCTAAAATATGATACAAATGAACTTATTTACAAAACAGAAACACACTCACAGATATACAAAACAAACTTATGTTACCAAAGGGAAAGGGGGAGGGGGAGGGTTAAATTAAGAGTTTGGGATTAACATACACACACTACTACGTAAAATAGAGAGACAACAATGTCCTACTGTAAAGCACAGGGAACTATATTCAATATCTTGTAATAAATGATAATGGAAAAGAATATGAAAAAGAATATATATAGTATATATTTGCATATACATATATATGTATCACTGCATCACTTTGCTGTATACCTGAAACTAACACAACATTGTAAATCAACTATACTTCAACAACAACAACAAATGTTTCATTCCCTCTTCCTACCATATATGTTTCAGTTAGAAATATTTCCAGATGCAGGTAACAGAACACCCAATGTATACAGTGCCTTAAACAAATGTTGGCCTATTTTTCTTAAACAGCAAGTAGTACAGAAATAAGCAAAAGTAGGTGACATTTTCCTAACACCCACTGGCTGGAGTTGCAGGGAGACCTGGCAGCTCTCCGTGTCTATGGCTCTGAATAAGGCCACCGCTCTCCAGCCTCCACATCACCATCACCATATAAAAGAGAGTCCTGGGGCTTCCCTGGTGGCACAGAGGTTGAGAGTCCGCCTGTCGATGCAGGAGATATGGGTTCGTGCCCTGGTCCGGGAGGATCCCACGTGCCGCGGAGCGGCTGGGCCCGTGAGCCATGGCTGCTGAGCCTGCGTGTCCAGAGCTTGTGCTCTGCAACGGGAGAGGCCACAACAGTGAGAGGCCCGTGTACCACCCCCCACAAAAAAAAAA